>NC_079192.1:27048858-27348858 GCF_029499605.1 Hyla sarda | reverse complement strand
AGGGGCAAAATACAGGGGGGTGTATGTTGTTCAGGATCTTCAGGTCTTGGTGGGAGTAGAGCAACTATAAAGAGCGTCTCCTGGCCTGGAGGACCATGCCCTGTCCTGCATTATACAGACAATCCATTGACATGGATGGACTGTGTAATACTTCAGTCCACCATGTGGTGGTGCTGCAGGTAAACTGAACACTTACTGCCAGGTCTCCCCACAGGTTACAGCTGATCACTGGCACTTTGATCTGATCATTGTGAAGGTTCACCTCTGTCCAGAGTGGAGAACCCCTTTAATATTTCCGGGTTAATGTTTCCTTAAATTGCACCTAATAGTTGAAGGGGTATTACGGTATCAGAAAATTGTATTTAAATAAGACTGTCACCTCAAGATATATTACTTCATGTTTTTGCTTGATTCACCCCTAACTGGAAGTTCTGTAGTCTTTTCATTGTCAGTGTGATGTCTCTGCGGCTCCCTGACTCCTCCCTCTCCCCTGTCAGGAAGTTGTGTAGTCCTCTCATTGTCGGCATGGTGTTGACTCAGCAGCTCCCCGACTCCTCCCTCTCTCCTGACAGGAAGTGTTGTATTCTTATTATTGTCAATGTTGTGTTGACTCCAGCTCCCCGGCTGCTCCCTCTATCCTGACAAGTTATGTAGTCCTCTTATTGTCAGTGTGGTGTCATCTCCAGCTCCCGCGCTTCTTCCTCCCCTGTCAGGAAGTTGTGTAGTCCTCTCATTGTCGGCATGGTGTTGACTCAGCAGCTCCCCGACTCCTCCCTCTCTCCTGACAGGAAGTGTTGTATTCTTATTATTGTCAATGTTGTGTTGACTCCAGCTCCCCGGCTGCTCCCTCTATCCTGACAAGTTATGTAGTCCTCTTATTGTCAGTGTGGTGTCATCTCCAGCTCCCGCGCTTCTTCCTCACCCCTGACAGGAAGTTGTGTAGTCCTCCCATTGTCAGTGTGGTGTTGTCTCCAGCTCCCTGGCTTCTCCCTTTTTCCCAAGACAAAACATCATCCTTTGCTTTCTCAGGTCGTGTGGCTGGATCTTGTCTCTGAGCTCAAGCCCCGCCCCCCTGAGTGTGATGTCACCACCTCTGACAAGCCCCTGCAGCTATATGATCATCTACCAGTCATAAACACATATACATACACATATATATATATATATATATATATATATATATATATATATATATATCTTTATTGGAAAATTTAGGGGAAAAGGCATGGTTACAGCCTTGTGTTGAGCAATACCACAGGCAGAGGAACAGTCAGTGAATGAATACAGCAGGTGCTGCAGACTTGATATTTGGATAGATAATCTGCTGTGTAGAGCAATGTTCTGCAGTAGCTCTGGGCAGGGAACTGGCAATAGTGTTGTGGGATGGAGGTGAATCTGGTGTTGAAGAGCTGAGAGTCAGCAATGAATTCTGGCAATTGTAGTACTGAGCAACAACTGAACCCTGAAGCACGGTGATTATCTGGCATTGGAAGAAAAATACAGAGATACAAAAAACAAAACAGATTGTTGGTGGTTTCAGAACTGGGGAAGGTGAGTAAGTAATGCTATATGCTTCTGCAGATTTTTTTAAATGTTTTTCTACCTGAAGTCAGAGTTGTTACGCCGAGCGCTCCGGGTCCCTGCTTCTCCCCGGAGCGCTCGCGGCGTTCCTCTCTCTGCAGCGCCCCGGTCAGACCCGCTGACCGGGAGCGCTGCACTGACATTGCCGGCGGGGATGCGATTCGCATAGTGGGACGCGCCCGCTCACGAATCGCATCCCAAATCACTCACCTGTCCCGGCCCCCGGCTGTCATGTCCTGTCGCGCGCGGATCCGCTCCTTAGGGCGCGCGTGCGCCAGCTCTCTAAGATTTAAAGGGCCAGTGCAACAATGATTGGTGCCTGGCCCAATTAGCCTAATTAGCTTCCACCTGCTCCCTGGCTATATTACCTCACTTCCCCTGCACTTCCTTGCCGGATCTTGTTGCCTTGTGCCAGTGAAAGCGTTTAGCGTTGTCCAAAGCCTGTGTTCCAGATCTCCTGCTATCCATATTGACTACGAACCTTGCCGCCTGCCCCGACCTTCTGCTACGTCTGACCTTGCCTCTGTCTAGTCCTTCTGTCCCACGCCTTCTCAGCAGTCAGCGAGGTTGAGCCGTTGCTGGTGGATACGACCTGGTTGCTACCGCCGCAGCAAGACCATCCCGCTTTGCGGCGGGCTCTGGTGAAAACCAGTAGCAACTTAGAACCGGTCCACCGACACGGTCCACGCCAATCCCTCGCTGACGCATAGAATCCACATCCAGCTAGCCGAATCGTGACAGTAGATCCGGCCATGGATCCCGCTGAGGTGCCGCTGCCAAGTCTCGCTGACCTATCCACGGTGGTCGCTCAGCAATCGCAGCAAATTACCCAACAAGGACAGCAGCTGTCGCAGTTGACCGTCACGTTACAGCAACTTCTGCCACTGCTACAGCAGCAACCATCTCCTCCTCCAGCTCCTGCACCTCCTCCGCAGCGAGTGGCCGCTCCTAGCCTCCGCTTGTCCCTGCCGTCAAATTTGATGGGGACTCTAGACTCTGCCGTGGATTTTTGTCTCAATGTTCCCTGCATATGGAGATGTTGTCGGACCAATTTCCTACAGAACGGTCTAAGGTGGCGTTCGTAGTGAGTCTTCTATCGGGAAGGCTTTGTCTTGGGCCACACCGCTCTGGGACCGCAATGATCCTGCCACAGCTACAGTCCAGTCCTTCTTCGCTGAAGTCCATAGTGTCTTCGAGGAGCCAGCCCAAGCTTCTTCCTGCCCTGCTGAACCTGGTCCAGGGTAATTCTTCAGTAGGCGAGTACGCCATCCAATTTCGTACTCTCGCTTCCGAATTATCTTGGAATAACGAGGCTCTCTGCGCGACCTTTAAAAAAGGCCTATCCAGTAACATCAAGGATGTGCTGGCCGCACCAGAGATTCCTGCCAACCTGCAAGAACTTATCCATTTGGCCACCCGCATTGACATGCGTTTTTCTGAGAGACACCAGGAGCTCCGCCAGGAAAAAGACCTTGATCTCTGGGCACCTCTCTCACAGTATCCTTTGCAATCTACCCCTGTGCCTCCCGCCGAGGAGGCTATGCAAGTGGATCGGTCTCGTCTGACCCAGGAAGAGAGGACTCTCCGTAGGGAAAAAAATCTTTGTCTGTACTGCGCTAGTACTGAACACTTCTTGGTGGATTGCCCGATTCGTCCTCCACGTCTGGGAAACGCACGCACCCAGCTCACGTGGGTGTGGCGTCTCTTGGTACAAAGTCTGCTTCTCCACGTCTCACTGTGCCCGTGCGGATTTCTCTTTCTGCCAACTCCTCCCTCTCAGCCGTGGCCTGCTTGGACTCTGGTGCTTCTGGAAATTTTATTCTGGACTCTTTGGTGAATAAGTTCTGCATCCCGGTGACCCGTCTCGTCAAGCCGCTCTACATTTCTTCGGTCAACGGAGTGAAGTTGGACTGTACTGTGCGTTACAGCACAGAACCCCTCTTAATGTGCATTGGACCCCATCACGAAAAGATTGAATTGTTCGTCCTTCCCAACTGTACCTCTAAAGTCCTCCTCGGTCTGCCATGGCTCCAGCATCATTCTCCCACCCTTGACTGGACCACCGGGGAGATCAAGAATTGGGGTCCTGCTTGCCGTAAGAAATGCCTCACCTCTGCTCCCAGTCCCGTCTGTCGGGCCTCAGTGTCTCCTCCTGTGCCTGGTCTCCCCAAGGCCTATCAGGACTGTGCCGTGCCTCCTCATAGCCCCCGTCCTGGTGACACTCTGCCCCGTGCCAAGCTTCACCCTCTGCCCTCCCTCCCCATTCCCACTCCTGCTGAACTGCCTGCCTTTGAGGAAACCCTACAATCGCTCCCAGTGTCCTCGTCCCACGTGAAGCAATTGCCGGACAAAAAAAAGGGGGAGACCTAAGGGGGGTACTGTTACGCCGAGCGCTCCGGGTCCCTGCTTCTCCCCTGCTTCTCTCTCTGCAGCGCCCCGGTCAGACCCGCTGACCGGGAGCGCTGCACTGACATTGCCGACGAGGATGTGATTCGCATAGCGGGACGCGCCCGCTCGCGAATCGCATCCCAAGTCACTCACCTGTCCCGGCCCCCGGCTGTCATGTCCTGGCGCGCGCGGCTCCGCTCCTTAGGGCGCGCGCGCGCCAGCTCTCTAGGATTTAAAGGGCCAGTGCAACAATGATTGGTGCCTGGCCTAATTAGCTTCCACCTGCTCCCTGGCTATATTACCTCACTTCCCCTGCACTTCCTTGCCGGCTCTTGTTGCCTTGTGCCAGTGAAAGCGTTTAGTGTTGTCCATAGCCTGTGTTACCTGATCTCCTGCTATCCACATTGACTACGAACCTTGCCGCCTGCCCCGACCCTCTGCTACGTCTGACCTTGCCTCTGCCTAGTCCTTCTGTCCCACGCCTTCTCAGCAGTCAGCGAGGTTGAGCCGTTGCCGGTGGATACGACCTGGTTGCTACCGCCGCAGCAAGACCATCCCGCTTTGCGGCGGGCTCTGGTGAAAACCAGTAGCAACTTAGAACAGGTCCACCGACACGGTCCACGCCAATCCCTTGCTGACACAGAGGATCCACATCCAGCTAGCCGAATCGTGACAAGAGTACCACTTTAATCAGGTATTCCAGCCCTAAAGACATACCCCATATTTACAGCGATCTCCAGAACGTTTTCAGCTGCATGAAGTGTTGTGTAAGCATGGCATGTGATTCATTCATTGCCTATGGGAGTGCCAAAGAGTGCAATGGTCACCACTGTCTGGTAAAACGGTTGTACAGTGTTAGAAAAACATGGCTGCTTTCCTTCATAAAACAGCGCCACATTGCACTACAGGTTGTGTATGGTTTTGCAGCTCTGCCCCTTTCAGTTTGCAGGAGCGGATCTGCAGTACGGGGCAAAATCCACAGATTCACTCATTCCGACATCCATTGCTCAGGAAGGGGCGTGTCTGAGGCAAACACTGAGCCCCACCCTCCCTCACCATACACTTACTTCCTCCCTGAGTCTGCTGTGCTGTGCTGGGTCTCTTCATCCAATCACTGCAGGCTGCTCTGTAACCCCCTCCTCTCTGTTTTCGTGCTGCAGTCTGATGAGACAGGAGTGAGCATCTTACTTACTTACGCCCTCACTTACTGGACTTTCTTCCAGCCTGTGCTTCCACTGGGACAAATATGATGCTGCAGCCGGACAGGATTATGTTCTGGATGGTATGGGGACCCCTAGTGTTCTTTTTTTTTTTTTTTTTATAAGCCTTGATTTTTATAAAAAGAATACATTATTTTTTATGAAGTATATTAGAAAGGTTAATGTTTTGCCAAGATGGACAATATATAAAAAGTCTTTGACTCTGACAGCACCCATTTAAAGGGGGTACTCCGGTGGAAAACTTTTTATTTTTTTAAATCAACTGGTGCCAGAAAGTTAAGCAGATTTGTAAGTGACTTCTATTAAAAAATCTTAATCCTTCCAGGACTTATTAGCTGCTGAATACTACAGATGAAATTCTTTTCTTTTTGAAACACAGTGCTCTCTGCTGAATCACGAGCACAGTGCTCTCTGCTGACATCTCTGTCCATTTTAGGAACTGTCCAGAGCAGCACATGTTTGCTATCTGAATTTTCTCCTACTCTGGACAGTTCTTAAAATAGACAGAGATGTCAGCAGAGAGCACTGTGCTCGTGATGTCAGCAGAGAGCACTGTGTTCCAAAAAGAAAATAATTTCCCCTGTAGTATTCAGCAGCTAATAAGTACTGGAAGGATTAAGATTTTTTAATAGAAGTAATTTACAAATTTGTTTAACTTTCTGGATTGGAGTACCCCTTTAACCTCTTCAGGACATAGGGCGTATGGATACGCCCTGCATCCCGAGTCCTTATGGACCGAGGGCGTATCCATACGCCCGTGGGAATTCCGGCCCCCACCGCTAGCCGGTTGGGGACCGGAGCCGGATGCCTTCTGAAATCGTTCAGCAGGCATCCCGGCATATCGCCCAGGGGGGTCATTATGCCCCCCCATGTCGGCGATCGCCGCAGAAAGCTGGACAATTCAGTCCAGCGATCTGCGGCGATTCCGGGTCAATCGGGTCTCCAGTGACCCGGAATTACTGGCTGTTCAGGGCCGTCTCTGACGGCCCCGAACAGCCAGAGCCTGCAGGGGTGAGGTGGCACTGGTGCTACCTCACGATCGCCCTGATTCGTCGGCCGGATTACCGGCCGACCAATCAGGGCGCCTGCTGCGGGTGTCACTCCCGCACCCGCTCCGCCCCTCTTCCGGAGGACGTGAGCGGGTGCGGGACGTGCACCCCGGGTGCTGGGGGCCCTAATCCCCGGCGTCCCTGCTGGGATCGGGGCCCCAGGAGCAGCGGCGGCGGCGGAGACGACGAGGGACTGACCTCATGCGGCTGGATCGTTGGAGGTGAGTGCTTAGCAACAGCTCCCAGCATGCAAAAAGGGAATGCCCCCCCCCCCCCCCAATGTGAACGTACAGGATACACTCACATGGGCGGAGGATTACAGTAAGTATCTGGCTGCAAGTTTGAGCTGCCGCAAACTTTCTGCTGCAGCTCAAACTGCCAGCGAGAAACTACTGTGAACCCCCGCCCGTGTGACTGTACCCTAAAAACACTACACTACCACAAAAAATTAAATAAAAAGTAAAAAACACTAAATATACACATACCCCTATACATCCCCCCTCCCCAATAAAAATGAAAAACGTCTGGTACGCCACTGTTTCCAGAACGGAGCCTCCAGCTGTTGCAAAACAACTCCCAGTATTGTCGGACAGCCGTTGACTGTCCAGGCATGCTGGGAGTTTTGCAACAGCTGGAGGCACCCTGTTTGGGAATCACTGGCGTAGAATTCCCCTATGTCCACCCCTATGCAAGTCCCTAATTCAGGCCTCAAATGCGCATGGCGCTCTCACTTTGGAGCCCTGTCGTATTTCAAGGCAACAATTTAGGGTCACATATGGGGTATCGCCGTACTCGGGAGAAATTGTGTTACAAATTTTGGGGGGTATTTTCTGCTTTTACCCTTTTTAAAAATGTAAAATTTTTGAGAAAACAAGCATTTTAGGTAAAAAAAAATTTTTTTTTTTACATATGCAAAAGTCGTGAAACACCTGTGGGGTATAAAGGTTCACTTAACCCCTTGTTACGTTCCCCGAGGGGTCTAGTTTCCAAAATATAATTCCATGTGGTTTTTTTTTGCTGTCCTGGCACCATAGGGGCTTCCTAAATGCGGCATGCCCCCAGAGAAAAATTTGCTTTCAAAAAGCCAAATGTGACTCCTTCTCTTCCGAGACCTGTAGTGCGCCAGCAGAGCACTTTTCACCCCCATATGGGGTGTTTTCTGAATCAAGAGAAATTGGGCTTCAAATATTTAGGGGTATTTTCTGCTATTACCCTTTTTAAAAATAAAAAATTTTGGGGAAAACAAGCATTTTAGATAAAAATTATTATTATTTTTTTTTTTACATTTGCAAAAGTCGTGAAACACCTGTGGGGTATTAAGGTTCACTTTATCCCTTATTACGTTCCCCAAGGGGTCTAGTTTCCAAAATGGTATGCCATGTGTTTTTTTTTTTGCTATTCTGGCACCATAAGGGCTTCCTAATTGCAACATGCCCCCCAAAAACCATTTCAGAAAAACGTACTCTCCAAAATCCCCTTGTCGCTCCTTCGCTTCTGAGCCCTCTACTGCGTCCGCCGAACAGTTTACATAGACATATGACGTATGTCCTTACTCGAGAGAAATTGGGCTACAAATACAAGTAAAAATTTTGTCCTTTTACCCCTTGTAAAAATTCAAAAATTGGGTCTACAAGAACATGTGAGTGTAAAAAATGAAGATTGTGAATTTTCTCCTTCACTTTGCTGCTATTCGTGTGAAACACCTAAAGGGTTAAAACACTTACTGAATGTCATTTTGAATACTTTGGGGGGTGAAGTTTTTATAATGGGGTCATTTATGGGGTATTTCTAATATGAAGACCCTTCAAATCCACTTCAAACCTGAACTGGTCCCTGAAAAATACTGAGTTTGAAAATTTTGTGAAAAATCGGAAAATTGCTGCTGACCGTTGAAGCCCTCTGGTGTCTTCCAAAAGTAAAAACTCATCAATTTTATGATGCAAACATAAAGTAGAAATATTGTATATGTGAACCAAAAAAAATGTATTCGTAATATCCATTTTCCTTACAAGCAGAAAGCTTCAAAGTTAGAAAAATGCAAAATTTTCTAATTTTTCATCAAATTTACGGATTTTTCAACAAGAAAGGATGCAAGCATCGACAAAAATTTACCACTATGTTAAAGTAGAATATGTCACGAAAAAACAATCTCGGAATCAGAATGATAACTAAAAGCATTCCAGAGTTATTAATGTTTAAAGTGACAGTGGTCAGATGTGCAAAAAACGCTCCGGTCCTTAAGGCCAAAATGGGCTCCGTGCTGAAGGGGTTAAGTTTTGCATGCACATCTCTTGTTTTCCAGGTATCTTTCTTCCCCCATAAAGGGGTACTCTGCCCCTAGACATCTTATCCCCTAGACAAAGGATAGGGGATAAGATGTCTGATTGCGGGGGTCTCACCGTTGGGGACCCCCGCGATCTTGGCTGCAGCACCCCAGACATCCAATGCACAGAGCGAACTTCGCTCCATGCCCAATGACTGGCGATGCGGGGTGGAGGCTCGTGACGTCATGGTCACACCCCGCTCGTGATGTCATGACCACACCCCCTTCAATGCAAGTCTATGGGAGGGGGCGTGACGTCTGTCACGCCCCCTCCCATAGACTTGCATTGAGAGGGCAAGGCTGTGATGTCACGAGCCTCTGGCGCTGCATCCGACGCTCTAAATGCAGCAGGTAGATCACGGGGGTCCCTAGGGGCGGGACCACCGCCATCAGACATCTTATCCCCTATCATTTGCATAGAGGATAAGATGTCTAGGAGTGGAGTACCCCTTTAAGCAGCTTCCTGGTTACTGCTTTTTCTGCCTCAGCATTTTGCAATGCCTAATGCACAACCACCAAAGGAAGTGCACAAGTAGGACGGCCTTCGGTAACACATCACAAAGCTCTTGTGGTTTGTTCAGTTCTATAGATAACTTTTACTTTGCGGTAGAAAAGCCATGAAGAGGATGGGGATGATACATCGATAAATGACTCACACAGACATACCGACAGCCAAAGTTATGTTATCACTCATCAGTACCCCGAACCCCTGAGTCAGCTGCTCTTATGTCTGTAGGATCAGGTGTGAAGCTTCAAGATGTATGAAAAGTGTGCCTCATGTCAGCAGGCTGTGTACGGTGCTGCAGGTCAGCTCCATTCACTACAATATGGCTGAGCTACTATACCAGGATATCCCTAGAGCAGTGCCTCCAGCTGTTGCAAAGCTACAACTTCCAGTATGCCCGGACAGCCAAAGGCTCTCCCCTGACAGGGAGAAACATATCACAAGGAGACAGGCTTAAAATGCATCACATAGGAATAAACTTAGGAACAGTAGAAGAAGAATTGTCCAGCGCTGATTAGTATGGAACGGAACTGTTTATTGCCGAATCAACTTCAGTAAAAGGACATGGTGGACACCAGTGACGCGTTTCGGGCCCTACCACTGGGCCTTAGTCATACCTGGTATGACTAAGGCCCGGTTGTAGGGCCAAAACGCATCACTGGTGTCCACCATGTCCTTGTACTGAAATTGATTCTGCAATAAACAGTTCCGTTCCATACTTATCGGCGCTGGACAATTCTTCTTCTACTGTCCAGCGCTGATTAGTATGGAACGGAACTGTTTATTGCGGAATCAACTTCAGTACAAGGACATGGTGGACACCAGTGACGCATTTTGGCCCTACAACCGGGCCTTAGTCATACCACGTATGACTAAGGCCCGGTTGTAGGGCCCGAAACGCATCACTGGTGTCCACCATATCCTTGCACTGTTTTTTTTTCGTATCAAACCCAGCTATACCATATTAATACCACTTGTCGAAGGTCTATAAAAACTGACACACCCTCCAGGACGACCTATAATCTCAGGCATCCATAGCAGCACGTGCAACCTGTCATATCTCAATCTTATTCTGCAGGATTATGTACAGGCTCTGCCAAGTTACTTAAAAAATTCAGACCAACTAATTACATTATTGAAGGAAATTCCGTGGCAAGATGATATGATCTTACTTACCATGGATGTGACAGCTTTATACAAAAAAACATCACATATGAACTTGGAGTGGAATGCACCCACTTATTCCTGCAACAAGAAAATGAAATCCCATCCTCATTAGCTGCCTAACAATGGTTCTGGAAAATAACTATTTTACCTACCATGGAACAACATACAGAAAGATCCTAAGGACAGCCATGGGCACGACGGTAGCCCCTCACCTAAGCCAACCTATTCATGGGCATCTTTGAGGACCAGCACATCAAGAACAACATCCTATTCCAGAGCCACACCCTGTTGTATAAGAGGTATATTAATGATCTCTTTATACTTTGGCATGATATCACAGATCAGATTGATCAATTTGTAACAGATATCAATAAAAACTATTAGGGCATTTCCTTCATCCCAAATTACTCTGTCGAAAAAATCTAATTTCTCAATCTGGAGATTACACATTCTGGAAAGACCATCATAACATCCAATTACTTTAAACCAGTGGATTCAAATAGTTATGTTTCACATGAAAGCAACCATTACAAAAAGTGGAAGCAGAGAATACCATTTTGGGCAGTTCAAACGAGTACGCAAAAACTGCAAAAACAACACTACCTTCCACGGGCAAGCTAAGATTTAGCAAAAGGATACCCCCAAGAAACTCATCAAAGAGGCATACCAGAAAACAACCCACCTGACACAACAAGAGTGTATCAGCAAACAAACACCAACAAAAATAACAACAGAAAAGAAATACAGAATGAACCTAATCACCAGTTATTAAGCTGGACACAAAGAAATCCGCAAAACATTGACACATTCTCCAAGCTGATCCCTACCTCCGAGAATGGGTACCTACCAACCCTGGATAACTTACCACAGGGCACCAACCCTGAGAGGGATGATAGCACCAAGTAAACACAGAAGACACACAAAAGACCTGAAAAAAACAAAAAGCGATAAGAAAAATGGGGCATATAGATGCGGCAAAAAGAAGTGCCTCTGCTGCACTACAATCACCCACTGTGCTACAACAGTAACCAGCACATCCACAAGTGAAACTTTCCCCATCAAGGAAGTCCTAACCTGTCAGTCAAGACTACATTATCCAGTGTAAATGAAGGAAACAATAAGTGAGGAGGACGATACAACCCCTTCATCTTCGACTAAACCAACACACCGCACGAACATAAAGAAAAACTTCCTACAACACGGTCTCTCACATCACTGCAGTTTGTCTCACCCAGGTTACCTACAACCGATAAAAATTACTCCCATCGAACGAGTCAGGCCAACCGTGACCAAGAGATTTGAAATGCTCACAAGGAATGGAAATGTTCTGGATTTACAGCCTACAATCACTGCAACCTTATAGTCTGAACGAAATAACTGAACTGATTCATTGATCCACAGCATTCCTTCTCTCACCATCCGCCCATGTGGCCCATCCCAAATTACTTTATTCATTAGTCTACTCCTTACTCTTACCATCTGAACATGAGGCAAATACCATATCATCCAATACCATTTAACCAAAACACATGGTCTATATCTTAAAGGGGTACTCCACTGCTCAGCATTTGGAACAAACTGTTCCGAACGCTGGAGCAGAGAGCTCATGACATCATTGCCACGCCCCCTCATGCAGTTACGCCCTGCCCCCTCAATGCAAGTCTATGGGAGGGGGCGTTCCTAGCAGCCTCCAAGTCTGACTGGGAGAGCATGGTAAGTGAGCTGTAGCACCCTGTTCACACTGGTGTAGTGCTGTGCGGCGTCTGTTGCTGCCGTGGCGCCGTGTCTGCGGGGAGGTGCGACCCATGGACTGGTTTGAGTGGCATTGGGGCCGCTCTGCCAGTGGTTCGTTCCCCCTGTGGGCACTAGTGACGCGGCGGTGGTGGTCGCCGCCCAGTGCTACACCATTTTATGCTAGGGACGTTAGGGACCCACTCTAAATAGGTGGCCTTGACGTGGCGAGTGGGCTTTGCACTTTTTGATCAAAACGTATATACTAACAACCTGTTAGTTTTTGAAATTATGCTGAGAAGCGATTAGATCATTGTGCAAGATTGTAGATGTGCGACCATGTCTGTCTTCTACCTGAATTCACATAACTACTATAATAGTGCTCCAATATACAAGAATATGACTACTATAATACTGCTCCTATATACAAGAATATAACTACTATAATACTGTCTCATATATACAAGAATATAACTACTATAATACTGCCTCCTATATACAAGAATATAACTACTATAATACTGCTCCTATATACAAGAATATAACTACTATAATACTGTCTCATATATACAAGAATATAACTACTATAATACTGCTCCTATATACAAGAATATAACTACTATAATACTGCTCCTATATACAAGAATATAACTACTATAATACTGCCTCTTATATACAAGAATATAACTACTATAATACTGCTCCTATATGCAAGAATATAACTACTATAATCCAAGTAAAGAGAAATGAGTGGCACCAATGACTAGTCTCTGTTACGCCGAGCGCTCCGGGTCCCTGCTCCTCCCCGGAGCGCTCGCGGCGTTCGTTTCCGTGCAGCGCCCCGGTCAGACCCGCTGACCGGGAGCGCTGCATTAGTGTCACTGGCGGGGATGCGACCCGCGTAGCAAGACGCGCCCACGGCTCTCATTCCAATCTCCTCACCTGCCCCGTCCTCCTTCTGCTCAGTCCCGGCGCGCGGCCCTGATCCCTAGGGCGCGCGCGCGCCGGCTCTCTGAGATTTAAAGGGACAGTGCGCCATTGATTGGCGCCTGGCCCAATCAGTACCTGCACCTGTGTCCTCCTTATAAAAACCCACCCACGACAGCAGCTGTCGCAGTTGACCGCCATGCTTCAGCAGCTTCTGCCCCTACAGCAGCAACCATCCCCTCCACCTGCTCCTGCTTCTCCTCCGCAGCAAGTTGCCACTTCCAGACTCCGCTTGTCCCTACCTGACAAGTTCGATGGGAACTCTAAGTTGTGCCGTGGCTTCTTGTCCCAGTGTTCCTTGCACTTGGAGATGATGTCGGACCTATTCCCCACTGAACGGTCTAAGGTGGCTTTCGTGGTCAGTCTCCTGTCTGGAAAGGCCTTGTCATGGGCCACACCGCTCTGGGACCGCAACGATCCTGCCACCGCTACTATCCAGTCCTTCTTCGCTGAAGTTCGTAGTGTCTTTGAGGAGCCAACCCGGGCCTCCTCAGGCGAGACTACTTTGCTTAACCTCGTCCAAGGGAGTTCTTCCGTAAGCAAATACGCCATCCAGTTTCGTACCCTCGCCTCAGAGCTATCCTGGAACAATGAGGCCCTCTGCGCGACCTTCAAGAAAGGCTTATCCAGTCACATCAAAGA
The DNA here is from genome assembly GCF_029499605.1 of Hyla sarda. Lineage (NCBI taxonomy): Eukaryota > Metazoa > Chordata > Amphibia > Anura > Hylidae > Hyla > Hyla sarda. Next base: position 27,335,265 of record NC_079192.1, on the reverse strand, counting down.
TGTCCTGGACGCACGAGAAATTCCTGCTAACCTGTCCGAACTTATCCATTTGGCCACTCTGCAAGGAAGCGCCGTCCGGCACAAAACTAGTCCTGGCTTTTATTCCCCTCCATGTCCTTCACCTCATGGATCTACCTCCGATGATCTGAATAAATCTACATTTACAAGTTTATACTGCGGTCTCTCTACTTTCTCTTGAATTGTCATATAACTACTATATTACTGCCTCCTATATGCAAGAATATAACTACTATAATACTGCTTCCTATATGCAAGAATATAACTACTATAATACTGCTTCCTATATACAAGAATATAACTACTATAATACTGCTCCTATATACAAGAATATAACTACTATAATACTGCTCTTATATACAAGAATATAACTACTATAATACTGCTCCTATATACAAGAATATAACTACTATAATACTGCTCCTATATACAAGAATATAACTACTATAATACTGTTCCTATATTCAAGAATATAACTAATATAATACTGCTCCTATATACAAGAATATAACTACTATAATACTGCTCCTATATACAAGAATATAACTACTATAATACTGCTCCTATATTCAAGAATATAACTAATATAATACTGCTCCTATATACAAGAATATAACTACTATAATACTGCCCCTATATACAAGAATATAACTACTATAATACTGCTCCTATATACAAGAATATAACTACTATAATACTGCTCCTATATTCAAGAATATAACTACTATAATACTTCTCCTATATACAAGAATATAACTACTATAATACTGCTCCTTTATACAAGAATATAACTACTATAATACTGCTCCCTATGTACAAGGATATAACTACTATAATACTTCCCCCTCTAAAATACAGTATAACAATCAATGTAGAAGCTTTACAGATTAAAAAAACACCACAGGATTTAAATCTTTATTGATATCAAATTTACATAATGTAATATTCATCTTTTTTAAAGTCCTTCACCTTTGCCATACTTCAGACTAAGGAAAATCTACAGCTTCTGGCCTTTTTATAGGTTTTCTACATCTTTCGCATACATTCTATATTTACAATATTATATTAAAATGGACATGTCAATAGTTTTACTGTTAAATTAAGAGATAAATTAACATTATCTAATAAAAGATACAAAAGGTCCCAATTTGGGTTCTTGTTCTTGATCAACCAACCCGAATTCTCAAAAGGCCACATAAAGTTTTACTCAAGTTGATCCTCAAGGCTGACATTTTGTGACTCTGGCCAGGCCCGGTGCTACCATAAGGCAGCTAAGGCAGCTGCCTTAGGGTGTCGAGCTGGTAGGAGCGTGAAGATCTGAATCCCCAACCACTCACTGGCAGGAGAATTGGATGCTTTACTTCAGGAGGACATTGGGGGTACCGATTAGGCTGTGTGGCAGTGCTTCACATAATGGCCTTATCGCCAGAGTGGGTAGGGGAGAGGCAGGTGATTGGGGTGGGGTCATCAAAATGCTTCTTTTCCTGTGTAGTCAAAAATCCTTGCACCAGCCATGACTCTGGTGGTTTTTCTAAACCAGTAGTCACAAATGTGGCCCATCAGATATTGCAAAACTTCAACTCCCAGCATGCCGGGAGTTGAAGTTTTGCAATATCTGAAGGGCCATAGTTTGAGACTCCTGTTCTAAACCATACAACAAAAAGGTATTTGCCTCATAGGGTAAAACAATAGAACTTTCCTAGAGATATTTTAACTGATAGTTCTTCGAGAGAGTCTTCAAGAGTCTTTTAGGTGGTTGGTGGTCCTTGCGTTGGTCGTTTTGGTGGTGGCCCTACCAACAATTCTCCTTCAAGATTTTATCTTGAGGGATTCAGACTGACGGAGTAATTTTAGAGAGTCCTTTTCCATCTCTCTCTGTCAGGACACCTTTGGACCATTTTAGATTCCCAGTCATTGATCGAAAGCTGTGGAAACCATGAACATTCCGAAGAAAGTCATCGTGTCCCCTTGGACTCGAATGAGATTTTTATGCGACATGCTCACGTAGACTTCATTACCCTTCGCCAACATGAAGGTGCCACCTAGAAAGCTGCTTCCTCTCCACGTGGAGGAGCCTGGGATGTCACAGAACCTTCTTATGCTCTCTATCATGGGTATTTTTGAGTTTAGGCTCCTCTTTAAGACCTGATGAGAAAATACTGAATTCTTCGTGTCTTTTGGGCATTTGGGTGATCCCAACTGCAGCTTGGAGTATATGAAGTATAATCCACTCTTGGAGCACACCAGTGACCCATTGTTGTATTCCACCTCGTGGAGGAAAGCTAGGCCTCTCGTATGCTCCCACTCAAGAGGAGAATTTGAGGAAGGGTCTCCAACAACAAGTCCTGGGGGGGAAAAATTATAAGGTTTAGTCAAAACTTTGGTTCTGAGTGGTACAGATCCATAATCGTAGCGGCACCATTGGTGGTTTCTATACTGCTCAGTGATATCTTCATTATCTTTATTGTCTATACCACCACATGAAATGTCATGGTCTATTTGAGGTTTTATTGCAGGGCCGGCTCTGCCTATAGGCAAAATAGGCAGCCGCCTAGAGTGTACTCTTAATGGTGGGCACTACTCTGCCTGCAGCAATAAAGCTAGCCAGCATCAGAAGCCCCCGCCCATCCAGCTAAACGCCCCCACCCCAGTAGTAAGGAGATTACATGAGGAGGAGGTTTGTTGCAGTGTGTTACCCCAGTAGTAAGGAGATTACATGAGGAGGAGGTTTGTTACAGTGTCACCCCAGTAGTAAGTAGATTACATGAGGAGGAGGTTTGTTACAGTGTGTCACCCCAGTAGTAAGGAGATTACATGAGGAGGCGGTTTGTTACAGTGTGTCACCCCAGTAGTAAGGAGATTACATGAGGAGGAGGTTTGTTACAGTGTGTCACCCCAGTAGTAAGGAGATTACATGAGGAGGGGGTTTGTTACAGTGTGTCACCCCAGTAGTAAGGAGATTACATGAGGAGGGGGTTTGTTACAGTGTCTCACCCCAGTAGTAAGGAGATTACATGAGGAGGAGAAGGTTTGTTACAGTGTATCACCCCAGTAGTAAGGAGATTACATGAGGGTAGGAGGTTTGTTACAATGTGTCACCCCAGTAGTAAGGTGATTACATGAGGAGGAGGTTTGTTACAATGTGTCACCCCAGTAGTAAGGTGGGGCGTGTCAAAGGGGGGAGCCAATGGGCGAGGTCAAGGGGCGGCAAAATTAGCTTTCGCTTAGGGTGGAAAAAAATCCTTACACCAGGCCTGTTTTATTGACACCAAATCACCAGCATGGAGATGCAGGGTACCCAATAAGGAAACATTCGACTAGTTTTGGAGAAATTTAGGTCCTGGGTTAATACAATATGACTTTTGGGCCAAAAAATATTAGTATAAACAATGTTTATTATTTACAGTCACTGGTATCCTGAATCACCTTCTAAGAGCCCATTCACACTATGAAATTTCCAAGTGGAATTTTGTTCGGACGTTCCGCTTGGAAATTGCGATGCAGCAGCAGCCCTTTGTTTTTACTGGAATTTCTGCTGCACCATGCACACTGCAGATTTTACCTGGTGGAATTTTCACCATAGAAATTCCGGCCTCTGCCAAAAGAAAAACCATGGTTTTTCTTTGGACGGAACTCCGTGTTGCCGCCAATGGAGGACAGCACACGTCCACGCTGTCATATCACCCGCTACACATGGAATATCAGGATGAAAATTACGTAGCGTGAATGGGGTTAAAGGGGTACTCCTCCCCTAGACACCTTATCCCCTATCTAAAGGATAGGGAATAAGATGTCTGTTCACGGGGGTTCCGCAGTCTCTGGGACCCCCGCAGCCTCTATGCAGGACACGGCGTTCCGTTAGAATGCTGGGTGCGGGCGGCAGGGGTCATGATGTCACGGCCAGGTTCCCTCATGCCGTCACACCACGCCCCCTTGGCTGCCACGCCCCCTCCCATAGACTTGCATTGAGGGGGCTTGGTGTGACATCACGACCCCCCACAGCCCCCTCCAAGCATTCAGAACAAAATGTATATACAGATGTATTGCAGTGTATTGTACAAGCAATCAAACTGTTGCAAATGTATAAGTCTTCCAGAAACACATAATAAATAAATAAACAAATAAATACTGAACTCGATCCATATGTGGGAGGTGTCGGCTGCACCTTACAGCTGACACTTGCCGGTGAAATCAGATTTTTTTCTGATTCTGGCAGTTTTACCCCTTAGATACATGGTCAATAGTGATTGAATTTTGACAGATACACAGCAATACATATCGCTTAGGGGGAACAAAAAGTTTTTTTGTTTTTTTTATATAAAAGTATGTAAATATGAAAATATATTATTCTCTTATATTAAAAAAATCACACTATTTTCCAATTCCAATAATAGATAAAAAATGTAAACTAAAAAAAATTTAAAATATGCTACAAGATAAAAGTGTTAACATGATAAATGTGGAATCACTTTTAGGATGAAATATGTAAATACATTTTTTCTTCAGTTTCTTCCATGACTTTTTATGAGTTTTCTCTTTTTATTATTATAACTGCTTTGTCCTTTTTTTTTATTTTTTTTTAAGAGGTCTTTCAGGATGTAATGATTGATATCTCATGTGCCACCAATAAGCCTCCCCCACACCCCCCCAAAAAAAAAAAAAAACACACACACCTGATCAGAATAAGTAAGCTCCATTCCTCATGTAGTGGCCATGCCAGGTTACTGCAGCTCAGCTGTCATTCACTATTGACCCCTTAAAGGGGGAACTCCACTGAAAAACAAATCAACTGATCCCAGAAAGTGAGACAGATTTGTAAATTACCTCTGTTTAAAAATCTTAATCCTTCCAGTACTTATCAGCTGCTGTATACTACAGAGAAAGTTGTGTAACTCTTTCCAATCTGACCATAGTGCTCTCTGTTGCCACCTCTGTCCGTCTCAGGAACTGTCCAGAGCAGGTTAAAAGGGTACTCCGGAGGAAAACCTTTTTTTTTTTTTTTTTTAAAATCAACTGGTGCCAGAAAGTTAAACAGATTTGTAAATTACTTCTACTAAAAATTCCTAATCCTTCCAGTACTTATTAGCGGCTGTAGAGCATACAGCCTGTTGAGCATACAGCTGCTAATAAGTACCGGAAGGATTAAGATTTTTCAATAGAAGTAATTTACAAATCTGCTCAACTTTCTGGCACCAGTTGATTTAAAAAAATAAAATGGTTTTCCACCAGAGTAAGTTTGCTATTGGGTTTTTCTTCTATTCTGTACAGTTCCTGACATGGACAGAGGTGTCAGCAGAGAGCACTGTGGTCAGACTGGAAAGAACTACACAACTTCCTCTGTAGTATACAGCAGCTGATAGGTACCGGAAGGATTAAGATTTTTAAATAACAGTAATTTACAAATCTGTTTAACTTTCTGGCAGCAGTTGATTTGAAATCATTTGTTTTCTACTAGAAAGGACGCAGTGTTTTTCCATCTTTGCTTTTTTCCTCCTGGCTTTCTAATATATTTTTGTTTCCATTAGTGCGGTGATCTGATGTATCGAGCATACATACCTGTGACATGAGCGGAGGGTAAAGGAGGTCCATCTCGAAAGCCTAAGAAAGAGCATAAAAAGATAGAAGTATTTCTATTTAATTTTACTATTTTCATAAAAACAATTCTTCAATATACTCATATACAAACCCCTAATCTATCCAGACAATGATCAGTTAATTCCAAAGCATGACCCTACCCAGCTATGCATAGGCCTCAAAGGGGTACTCCGCCGCAGACATCTTATCCCCTATCCAAAGGGGATAAGATGTTAGATCACGGGGGTCCTGCCGCTGGGGACCCCCCCGATCTCCGAGCCGGCAGCGGCGACATCAGGAACGCAGAATTTTGCAGCTTCCCCGTTAGTGATGTCATAGCCGTCACGCCCCCTCCCATAGAAGTGAATGGAGGGGGGGCGTGGCAGCCGCATCACCAGTCATCGGCAGCGGAGTTGGCTTCATGCACCGTATGATGGGGCGCCAGAGATCGCAGGGGTCCCCAGCAGCGGGACCGCCGCGATCTAAAATCTTATCCCCTATCCTTTAAATAGGGGAAAATATGTTTGCGGCGGAGTAACCCTTTAAAGATGCCCAACAGGTCATGTGACATTTACCTAACTAAGATTGTCCACTATGGGCAATGCCTTTTCGTTAAAACAGTCCCCTATTATATGTTGATTACAGGGCCTCCTACTGGTAGGAGTGGGACCCCCTAGCAATCTGCTGTAACTTGCTGGGGAACCAGGTAGCAAGAGTTCCATTTCCCTGCAGGGCCACCAGAAGGAAAATTAAGGATTACATAGTTATATGGGATGGTTGGATAAAGACATATGTACTGTGTCCATTTTAGGACATCGTCAGTCGTACCTCCATCCTCCTTCATGCAAAACAGCGTCCCGCCTCCTCCCTCGGACCAATCTCCATCAAGCGTCAGCTGCAACTCCCTCATCCCACCTGCGTAATCCTAAAGTCTCTCATCCAAAACTCCATCATCCCTCGGACAAAAAACCTTCCTGCCGTGTAGCAGAGCTGAGTCAGTGTCGGCTCTCTGTAAAACAGGTTCTGCTGTACATGCTATTCAATTTCGGCTCTGCTAGATAGTGCTGTGGAGTATCGGCTCTGCTATGCGTCTGAGGGAAAATGGTCTGAGGCATGATGGCGTTTTGGATGAGGGACTTTCAGATGAGGGAGTTGTGGCTGAAGGATGACAGTGATTGGTGTGAGGGAGGAGGCGGGACGCCGTTTCGCCTGACGGAGGATGGAGTTGCGGCTGATGACTGACGGCGATTGGTCCGAGGGAGGAGGCGGGACGCTGTTCTGCCTGACAGAGGACGGAGCTACGGCTGACGACTGATGATGTCCTAAAATGGACACCGTACATATGCCCATTCAAGTACAACCAAGGATGAGAAAAGCTGGGTTGGCAGCAATCTCATGGCTGGTAGCAGAGAAAGGGCAGCAGCAATTCTATGGCTGATAGCAAAGGCAGGAGAGCAACAATCCTATGGCTGTTAACAGAGGCAAGAGAGCAGTAATCCTAAGGCTGGTAACAGAGGCAGGAGAGCACCAATCCTATTGCTGATAGCAGAGGCAGGAGAGCAGAAATCCTATGGCTGATAGCAGAAACAAGAGAGCAGAAATTCTATGGCTGATATCAAAGGCAGAAGAGCAACGATCCTATGGCTGGTAGCAGAGGCAGTAGAGCAGTAATCCTAAAGCTGGCAACAGAGGCCGGAGAGCATCAATCCTATGGCTGATAGCAGAGGCAGGAGAGCAGCAATCCTATGGCTGATAGCAGAAGCAGAAGAGCAACAATCCTATGGCTGTTAGCAAAGGCAGGAGAGTATTAATCCTAAGGCTGGTAAGAGAAGCAGGAGAGGAGGAATCCTATGGCTGATAGCAGAGGCAGGAGAGCAGCAATCTAAGGGCTAATAGCAGAGGCAGGAGAGTAGCAATCCTAAGGCTCACTGTCACGATCCATTTTATGTGTTTTATCTCAATATCTTTGTTACTAGAGACAGATTGAACCCAACAATCAGCAGTGAACAGTAAGTTCAGTGGAAGGGAGACGCGTAATGGCTAAAACTTGCACTTGGGATAATTCTGATGTACTATTAAATGACCATGAGCTGTATGAAAGGTTGCCGACTATTCAAGAAAACTATTGTAATGACCAGGGAGAGAAATTAGACTGGTCTGTGTTCAAAATTAATTTTGGGGTCTGATCTGGGGTTTTAATATTTTTGGGGGTCTGATGTCAGTATTCCTTTTAAAGCATGGTCTTGGTTTTAAATTTATTTTGGGGCCTGAATTAATACTGGAGTCTAGTCCTGGGGTTAGAATTTATTTTAGAATCTGTATTTATTTGGGGGTCTGGTTTGGGCTTTATGCTTTTTTTTGGGATCTCCACTAAATTCCTTTTGGTGTCTGGTGGGAGATCTGATTTATTTAGAAGTCCAAAGTGGTTCAGGGGTCTATTTTGCTGTATTTTAATTTATTTGGGGGTTTAGACTGCAGTTTCATGCTTTCTATGTCCCCATCCATTATCTCCTTATGACTGACTCTTAAAGAGTACCTGTCACCAAACTAAACTTTTAATATATTGTTCTTTATGTAATTATAAGACACTTTGCTCTTTACTTGTTGTTCAAATTCTTAACCTTTATGTGTTTTTAATGTGACAAAAAAAAAATGGCCACTAGATGGCTCTGTTCTGTTAGGTGTTCTGTTAGATTGGTCTCCTCCCGGTCTGGCAGGAGACCAAACTGCGTGCGGGGTATGGTGGGGCACAGCTCAGTGACGTCACACCTGCTGGGGAACGCCCACTTTCTCCTGCTGGGAGCTCACACAATGTGAGAAAGGGGAAAGGTATGATACACAGCTTTTTAAAGCTTGGGAAAAAAAATGTAAGGGCAGGAGGGGTTTTAGGAGTAGTTAGTGAATATAATCTGAGTTAGTTTAGAAAACATGGTTTGATGACAGGTACTCTTCAATGGTTGACATGGTATGGTGGCATTTACCAGTACTATCTTTTTTATGTTGTCCCTTTTGCCAGTCTACACAATGCTTCAGCCTTCCACCTGAAAGAGGTACTCCGGTGGAAAACTACTTTTTTTTAAATCAACTGGTGCCAAGTAGTGTTGCTCGCGAATATTCGCAATGCGAATTTTATTCGAGAATATCGTATATTCTCGAATTCGCGAATATAGCACTATATATTCGTAATTACGAATATTCGTTTTTATTTTTATTTATTTTTTTTTTTTAATCACGGTGATCATCCCTCTCTGCTTCCAGCTTGTGTGGTATAAAGAAGGCTCTAATATAACTGTGTGAGACTGGCGTGCGAATTTTCGCACGTGCAAAAATTTGCATATGCTAATTTTCGCATATGTGAATTTTCGCTTATGCAAATTTTCGCTTATGCTAATTTTCGCATACGCGAATTTACGTATATGCGAAAATAAAACGCGAATATTACGAATATGCGAATTTAGCGAATATATGATGAATATGGCCTATGCCGCTCAACACTAGTGCCAAGCAGTTAAACAGATTTGTAAATTACTTCTATTAAAAAGTCTTAATCCTTCCAATACTTATCAGCTGCTGTATGTTCCACAGGAAGTTGAGTAGTTATTTTCTGTCTGACCACAGTGCTTACTGCTGACACCTCTGTCCATGTTAGGAACTGTCCAGAGCAGGAGAAAATCCCCATACAAAACCCATCCTGCTCCGGACAGTTCCTGACATGGACAGAGGTGTCAGCAGAGAGCACTGTGGTCAGACAGAAAATAAATTCAAAAAGAAAATAACTTTCTGTGGAGCATACAGCAGCTGATAAGTACTGGAAGGATTAAGATTTTTTAATAGAAGTCATTTACAAATCTGTTTAACTTTCTTGCACCAGTTGATTTGAATTTTTTTTTTTTCCACCAGAGTACCCCTTTAAAAAACAGTCTTGCTGTATCATCTCGGGGGGGGGGGGGGGGGGGGGGGGGGGGGGGGGGGGCGGTTACCTGGTCTGAAGATCATTTTCTGTGGAACATTTCCTTGTATCTAGAAGAGATTATATCCAAAACATCAGCCACAACACCAAACTCAGATCATTTATTCCTTACTTCTTATTTTGACCTCACAATCAGCAAAACTTGTCATGGACTCCTATGTCCACAAAAGTCCCATTCAGAGATCCTAAGACATAAACACTACAGGGAATTTATTAAAATGTGTGCAAAAAATAAATAAAAATCAGAGAAGATGTCTATAACAACTGCCCATATTTAAAAACATATATATAAATAATAATTAAAAAATGTAAAAAATAAAAAGCAACATGGGTATGCTATAGCCGACTGCTCTCCTGTTCATTTGCACAAGTTTTGCTAAATTACCCCCAATATCCTTTGCACACCTTCACCGGACGAGAGACTATGTCATCCAGATCAGCTCCTAGAGCTCGAATGGGTATTCCTATCTGTGATTTTTATGACGCCCCCCCCCCCCCATATTAAGAAAGAAATATAACTTAAAGGGGTACTCCGCTGCCCCACCGTTTGGAATATTTTGTTCCGAACGCTTGGAGGGAACACAGGGGGGTTGTGACGTTACAACCACGCTCCTCAAGTCATCACACCTCGCCCCCTCAATGCAAGTCTATGGGAGGGGGCGTGGCGGATGCCACGCCCCCTCCCATAGACTTGCGTTGAGGGGGCGGGGCCTCACCAGGGGACGTGGTCGTGACGTCACGACCCCACGTTCTAAATAAAAGCCGGGTGCTGCACAGAGATCGTGGGAGCAGCGGGTCCCCCGTGATCAGACATCTTTTCCCCAATCCTTTGGATAAGGGATAAGATGTCTAGGGGCGGAGTACCCCTTTAATCAATAGAACCTATACATTCTAAGTGCCCCAATAAAGTCTGGACCTGTGCTCCATACAATGTACGTCCTAGGGGAGGTGGGAGCCTTGTATGGGTTGTACCGTATCTGCTAAATTTACATGTGGTCACTAGGGAGGGTCGTTTTTCCACTTTTTTTCTCTGATCGGATCCTAGTACTGAGGCATAGATGTCCCCCCATAAAGGAAGCTCATGTGCAAATTTTGGTTCAGTTCGGACAATATTCTCCACGACAAGATTATGTTTTATATGGGAAATTTGCCTCCAATTGTGCCTACTCTCCATAGAAGCTAATGTTTATACTTATAGAGAACCTGTCATGATCTTGTTAAATGTTATAATCCTCCCAGTTCACTGCCCCCATCATGATAAACCACCCCCCCCCCCTGCCTTTATTTGTATTATTTTTTTTGTTTTCTATCTTGATATTGCTCTGTATTTTCTGCTCAGTCTCAGTCAGATTCACAGACTGGTAAAGGGGCGTTCCCCAGCAGGCTGTGACATCATCTGAAGCCATACAGGGGAGTACTTCTTCCCTCACTCTGCTACACACAGCCCAGAGCAGTACAGTGTGAGATGAGCTATGATTGGCTAAGGCTGCACACACCCCTCAGCACTCCAGACTGCATTTTCTGATTTTGGATTTCTGCCAGGCCAGCAGGAGTCCAAAGTCTGTGCAAGAGATGGGGGGGGGGGATGAGCTCTGGACAAGTAGGGAGACACCTAGTGGCAGAATTTTTTAAACACAAATAAAACATAGAAAACTTTTTTTAAGCAAAGTACATTAGAAATATTTTTTATTTACCATAAGGAGTGCAATAGCAAAAATTAGTTTTAATGAGATTGCCTATTTAAATGGTCTCCTTGGAGGATCCAGGGGTTACGATCACAGTAAATTACTTCTATAAAAAAAAAATATTAATCCTTTCAGTACTTATGAGCTGCTGAAGTTGAGTTGTTCTTTTCCTTCTGACCACAGTGCTCTCTGCTGACACCTCTGTCTGTCAAAGGAACTGTCCAGAGCAAGAGAGGTTTGCTATGGGGATTTGCTCCTACTCTGGACAGTTCCTAAGACAGACAGAGGTGTCAGCAGAGAGCACTGTTGTCAGACAGAAAAGAACAACTCAACTTCAGTAGCTGATAAGTACTGGAAGGATTAAGATTTTTTTTTTTTTTTATAGAGGTAATTTACAAATCTGTTTAACTTTCTGGAACCAGTTTATATGAACAAAAACATTTTTTTTTACTGGTATATCCCTTTAAGACACACTTCCCATGTAAAACATGAAGCTCGTAGAGGAGACAGAAGAGATTGTCTGATCAGAACCAACTTTTCATTTTACTTTTGCCAGGTAGAACGATTCAATCAAACGAACCACCCTAATGGTTAGTGCAGGGGTTGGGATACCTCGCTTGAGGAATTTGGACAAATATGGACAAAAAGTGCTATTGGTGGCTTATGTCCTCGAGATCGGGCAGTTCAAATTACCGTATTTTTTGCCATATAAGACGCACCCATTTTTAAAGGAGGAAAATCTAGAAAAAAAAGATTCTGAACCAAATACAATGTAAAGTACAGGACAGTGATCTTCAACCTGCAGACCTCCAGATGTTGCAAAACTACAACTCCCAGCATGCCCGGACAGCCGTTGGCTGTCCGGGCATGCCAGGAGTTGTAGTTTTGCAACATCTGGAGGTCCGCAGGTTGAAGACCACTGGTATAGGAGGTTATACTCACGTGTCCGCGCCGCACCGGACCCGTTACCGCTGCCCTGGATGTCGCCCTCCGTCGCTGTCGCTGCGTCCCCGGGGTGTCCCTGTCGCTCCGGAACGTCTCAGCAGCCCGGTATCCTCGCTCTCTGTCGCCGCCATCACGTCACTACGCACGCCGCTCCTATTGGATGACGGGACGGCGTGCGCGATGACGTGATGACGACGAAGGAGAGCGCCGGCCATGCAGGGGATCCCGGCACGGAGCAGTCATTCACCGATTGGACACTGAGGAGGCAGGTAAGGTCCCTCCCGGTTTCCTGTAAGCTGTTCGGGATGCCGCGATTTCACCGCGGCGGTCCCGAACTGCCCGAATGAGCGGCCGGGTTAGTTTCACTTTCGCTTCAGACGCGGCGGTCAGCTTTGATCGCCGCGTCTGAAGAGTTAATACAGGGCATCACCGCGATCGGTGATGTCCTGTATTAGCCGCGGGTCCCGGCCGTCGATATGACAGGGTTTTAATGTGTATTCGCTGTATAACACGCACCAACTTTTCCCCCACAGTTTTGGGGAAGAAAAAGTGCGTCTTATACGGCGAAAAATACGGTACAACCTAACCAATCCCTCTTTGACATCATCTGTTGGGGAAGAGTTATGAGGCCACATATACATTAGATATTCAGCTGGTCCCAAAAAATCATCATCTTCAGCCGTCAAGTATCCAATAGGTATGGGACCTTTACTCCAGACGAGTCATCAAAAATGGACACCAAGGACGGGGGGTTGGAGAATACTGCAGTGAGTAGCAGTGAAGAATTGATGGGGTATGTATGTTGAAAATTTTTGTTATTTAAAGGGGTTCTCCGGTGCTTACACATCTTTTCCACTATCCAAAGGATAGGGGATAAGATGCCTGATCGCGGGAGTCCCGCCGCTGGGGACCCCTGTGATTTTGCACGCGGCACCCTGTTTGTAATCAGTCCCCGGAGCACGTTTGCTCCGGGACTGATTACAGGCGACCACCAGGTCGGCGGCGTGTGACGTCACGCTCCGCCCCTCAATGCAAGCCTACGGGAGGGGGCGTGATAGCTGTCTCACGGGGGCGGAGGCTTGACATCACACGCCGCCGGCCCGGTGGTCGCCTGTAATCAGTCCCGGAGTGAACATGCTACTGATTACAAGCGGGGCGCCGCGTGCATGATCCCGGGGGTCCCCAGCGGCGGGACTCCCGCGATCAGGCATCTTATCCCCTATCCTTTGGATAGGGGAAAAGATGTGTAGGCACCGGAGTACCCCTTTAAAGCAGGAGGAGTTTAGTTCAGTGGAGCCAGGCAAATGACAGTAAAAAAAAATCAGTCAGGGGCAGTGATAGTTCAAAGAAAGGCTTCTCTCTGCTTTTTATATGCAAAAACACAATATAAAGCCTTATTCACACAGGCACACAAAACAAAAACAAATCCTCCTACAAATCTAAGCACTACCTACACATATTATCTGTCTGCTGTATCTTCTGCATTGGATAGCTGTAAGGGTATAAAAGCAAACTGCACTTTTACTGGATGCCAAATCTCCTTATTTCTCAGCAAAGTGTCAAAAAGGTGGAGCCAAGCTCTTTAAATGTTTCACAGCCTGGTATGCCTCATACCTCCCAGACCCCCCTTCATTGACATACAGGGCTGTTTACATCTATCAAGGAAGGGCTGGGAGGTAAGGTTGAGCGAGGAGACGTGCCAGGCTGTCGCACTTGAGCAGCTTGGCTCCACCTCCTTGACACTTGTCTGAGACATAAAAAGGCAAAAGAAAGTGTGGCAACAGCCATCAGCTCCAGGTACAGCTTGTTTTATATATAATCTATTGGTGTCTGCAGCTCTCAGAAGCAAATACAGCTAATAGATCCGATAAAGTTGCCCTCTCTCTACATATGGCTTTCTACCAGCCACCCCAACATTAAACATTTTACCTCACACAGCAACTAACATCCCATACAGGTTAGCAGACATCTAAATCACAGCCTCCACACCAGAGGGCTTTTCTCTCTTTTATATCTCACTAAAGAGTGGCCTCCTTCACACGGGCTGACTGAGACTAACCCAATAACACGGACTGGCCAGAAAGGGAATGTAAAGCCCCACTACCAACCTGATTGTCATTCCATAAAATCCAGGCCCGGGAATAAAATTTACCGAAGTTCCTACAAACTGTGTAGCTACCCTGGTTTTTACACTTCTCCCCAGTTTTCCCTGGAATCTTACAGATACATAGAAGACATTTTGGTGAAATACAGTGATCTCTGTCTGCTATTCCTTTTCTCTGTCTCTGTCTTGTTGTTAGTTTATTCTAATTCCACAAAAAAACTTGAGAACGTGTCCTTCTTTACATTGTTTTTTTTAAATCTGTCTGAAATGAGGTTTGGGGCCATATGCACCTCATCTCTGCCTGTCAAATGGTTCACTGGTTAGCAATGTAGTCTCATATACTTGGGTGCCGTATCTAAAGCCAACCATGGGGCAACATCTATTAAAGGCGTGTTCCGGTGAAAAACATATATATATATATATATATATATATATATATATATATATATTTCATATCAACTGGCTCCAGAAAGTTAAACAGATTTGTAAATTACTTCTATTAAAAAATCTTAATCCTTCCAGTACTTATCAGCTGCTGAAGTTGAGTTGTTCTTTTCTGTCTGATCACAGTGCTCCCTGCTGACACCTCTGTCTATCTCAGGAACTGTCCAGAGCAGGAGTGGTTTGCTACGGGGGTTTGATCCTACTCTGGACAGTTCCTGAGACAGACAGAGGTGTCAGCAAAGAGCACTGTGGTCAGACTGAAAAGAACAACTCAACTTCAGCAGCTGATATGTGCTGGTAGGATTAAGATTTTTTTTTATAAAAGTAATTTACAAATCTGTTTAACTTTCTGGAGCCAGTTGATATGAAAAAAAAATTTCCACTAGAATACCCCTTTAAACATGTATCTAGTCTGTTCTAAAAAAAAAAAGTCTGGAATGCCTTCTAGGGTCACTAGATCTATTGGGATATTTTTAAAATGTGGAAGGACCTGAGGGTCCTTTCACATTTTAAAAATATCCCAATAGATCTAGTGACCCTAGAAGGCATTCCAGACTGTTTTTAGACATGTGCAGCCTATTGCTTAGGAAACAAGAACATAAGTTTAGGGGGTGCAGAGGTATGGGTCACAACCAGACCCTTGTGCCACCCGGCCCCTGTGCCTGAGGACGTCCAAAGTCTCCTCTACTACATAAAAAGTCATCAGTATTGTAGATGCCACATGTTATGGAAGGGAAGGAGGTTACAGATTTGGGGCCCCGGAGCAGAAGCAGCTGAGGGTGACAACCCTAAAGTCCCTCTCATTGAGTAAGATTAATGATACCTATGTGGTGCCCAGAAGGATGGATGGGTGGAGTAGTCTATAGAAGATGAGGAAGTAGTCCCTTGGGTAAAGTCTTTAGTGAGGTCACTGATGGCTTTGTGGCTGGCTAACCCCATATGTCCCCCGTGGACCTGTGCAACTTTTGTAAATGGGGTCTGCACATGTGTAGTGGGACCGAACAAAGATCTAATGTTTATGGGGGTTTCCCGACTCTCCAGACAAACAGTTGGGGGGATTAAGCCACCATCAGAGATGTCTTATGGCAGCTTTCTCCCCTTTCCCCATTCAGCCTATTAATGTGAGCCGGGGTATCTAATCATGTCACGTGTGATACTGTCTACAGTGCTCATGTATCTAAGCCTATGGGTGTGCTCTGGATCGTGTGTCAAGTGTGAGACTGTCTGCTAAGCTGAAGTTTGGGAGCCCGGGATACAGTATACTGATCTCATGTATGTCAGCCTATTAATGTGAGCTTGGTTATCTAATCGTGTCATGTGCGATACTGCAGTGGGGCAAAAAAGTATTTAGTCAGTCACCAATTGTACAAGTTCTCCCACTTAAAAAGATGAGGCGCCTGTAATTTTCATCATAGGTTATAACCTCAACTATGAGAGATAGAATGAGAAAAAAAATCAATAAAATCACAAATCTAATTTTTAAAGAATTTATTTGCAAATTATGATGGAAAATAAGTATTTGGTCACCTACAAACAAGTAAGATTTCTGTCTCTCACAGACCTGTAACTTCTTCTTTAAGAGTCTCCTCTGTCCCCCACTCGTTACCTGTATTAATGGCTCCTGTTTGAACTTGTTATCAGTATAAAAGACACCTGTCCACAACCTCATATGGTCACATTCCAAACTCCACTATAGCCAAGACCAAAGAGCTGTCGAAGGACACCAGAAACAAAATTGTAAACCTGCACCAGCCTGGGAAGACTGAATCTGCAATAGGCAAGCAGCTTGGTGTGAAGAAATCAACTGTGGGAGCAATTATTAGAAAATGGAAGATATACAAGACCACTGATAATCTCCCTTGATCTGGGGCTCCACGCAAGTCGAAATGATCACAAGAACGGAGAGCAAAAATCCCAGAACCCCATGGGGGGACCTAGTGAATGACCTGCAGAGAGCTGGGACCAAAGTAACAAAGGCTACTATCAGTAACACACTACACCGCCAGGGACTCAAATCATGCAGTGCCAGACGTGTCCCCCTGCTTAAGCCAGTACATGTCCGGGCCTGTCTGAAGTTTGCTATAGAGCATTTGGATGATCCAGAGGAGGATTGGGAGAATGTCATATGGTCAGATGAAACCAAAGTAGAACTTTTTGGTAAAAACTCAACTCGTCGTGTTTGGATGAGAAAGAATGCTGAGTTGCATCCAAAGAATACCATACCTACTGTGAAGCATGGGGGTGGAAACATTATACTTTGGGGCTGTTGTTCTGCCAAGGGACCAAGACCACTGATCCATGTAAAGGAAAAAATGATTGGGACCATGTATCGTGAGATTTTGAGTGAAAACCTCCTTCCATCATAAAGGGCATTGAAGATGAAATGTGGCTGGGTCTTTCAGCATGACAATGATCCCAAACACACTGCCTGGGCAACGAAGGAGTGACTTCGTAAGAAGCATTTCAAGGTCCTGGAGTGGCCTAGCCAGTCTCCAGATCTCAACCCCATAGAAAGCATTTGGAGGGAATTGAAAGTCCGTGTTGCCCAGCGACAGCCCCAAAATATCACTGCTCTAGAGGAGATCTGCATGGTGGAATAGGCCAAAATACCAGCAACAGTGTGTGAAAACCTTGTGAAGACTTACAGAAAACGTTTGACCTCTGTCATTGCCAACAAAGGGAATATAACAAAGCATTTAGATTAACTTTTCTTATTGACCAAATACTTATTTTCCACCATAATTTGCAAATAAATTCTTAAAAAATCAGACAATGTGATTTTATGGATTTTTTTCCTCATTCTGCCTCTCATAGTTGAGGTTATTCCTATGATGAAAATTACAGCCTCTCTCATCTTTTTTAGTGGGAGAACTTGCACAATTGGTGGCTGACTAAATAAGTTTTTTGCCCCACTGTATAGGCTTATGTATCTAGACCCACCTTGTTTGCTAAGGTTCTGCATCTAAACGTAACATGTGTGATATTGTCTCCTATATCTAAGTCGGTCTTGTATAGTACTGTCTGCTGAGCTTGTGTATCTAAGCATGTGTGATACTGTCTCCTAGGGCAGTGTCACAAAGCCTATTGTCTTTAATGCATCAGATGTCTTGTATCTAAGCCTATCATGCGTGATACTTGTCTGCTAAGCCTCTGAATCTGAAATGACCTCTGTGATACAGCCCACATTGCAAGTGTATCTAAGCCTATCATGTGCGATACTGTCTATATTACAAATCAGGTCATAGGATGTCCCCTGTTTGTACAGACCCCTTCCATGTACCCAACAATGTAGTAGTAGGAGCACTCACCATGCCCTGAGTGGCACTTCCATTGAGTAGCAGATTTCGGATGCTGGACTCCACCTTCATCAAGTAGTAGATTTCGGAAGCTGCTCCGCACAAGGCCAGCAGAGAGAAGAAGAGCAGCACCGCCTGAATCAATAGTGTGCCCCTTCCCGATTTCCTACTCACCATTGAGATACTGGGGGCTGATGGCTGGATGTAGTCCTCCACTGTGAAGACGGACATTGGAGGTCTCCCATACTTGTCCATCACTATTAGATTACTAGGGGCTTCTGTAGTGAGGAAACTATGGTGATACAGATCTCCGAAATGAGGGGGAGGGAACAACGGGGGAGTTCACTTTTTGTGACCACAAAGAGGGAAATTCATTCAGATAGATCTGAATCACAAAGTGCTCAGTCACCCACTGTATTAAACAATACAGCCTCCAAAGAGTTACTCAAAAAGAAGCAAAAACCATACAGATGTTATAGATCTGTGATAACCTGCAGTCTTATCAAAAACCACAGATAACACAGCCATAAAGCTTCTTGCCCCGGCCTTAAAGGGGTATTCCGGGCAAAAACTTTTTATCTCCTATCCCAAGGATAGGGGATAAGATGTCTGATCGCAGGGGGCTGCTGCTGAGACCCCCCGCGATCTCCCTGCAGCACACGCATTCTATGCGGGTGCTGAATCTCCAGTTTCGAAAACCTCCAGGTTTCCGGGACTGGGGATGTGACATCACGCCATGCCCCCTCCATTCATGTCTATGGGAGGGGGCGTGACGGCCGTCACGCCCCCTCCCATAGACATGAATGGAGGGGGCGTAGCGTGACATCACGTCCCCTGTCCCGGAAACCTGGAGGTTTCCAAAACTGGAGATTCAGCACCCGCATAGAATGCGTGTGCTGCAGGGAGATCGCGGGGGGTCTCAGCAGTGGGCCTCCCCCGCGATCAGACATCTTATCCCCTATGCTTTGGATAGGGCATAAAATGTTTTTGCCCAGAATAACTCTTTAAGACCTAAAAGGACCCACGATAGCTATGGCACTCCTGCACAACTTCTCCCCACAGTTTGACATGTCATCTAGACATGTCAAAAGTTTAAATCGCACTGGGTCTCAGTCCTGAGACCTGCTGCCATATGGAGTTATAAGCTGGTGAAGTGCATGACAGCGAATGCTTTACTCCCCGGCTGTCAATCAAATCTGACTCACTGCATTGGTCTATGGAGCAAATGAGTTGGATGGAGTGGCCAACTGGGGAGTAAAGAGCGCTGCTGTGCACTTCACTGGCTTATAACTTTTGATTGCAGTGGGTCTCAGGACCGAGACCCAGTGCCATCTAAACTTTTGTTAGTGCTCACACAAATCAGACTACATTTAACACATCCTCTCAACTTTCTCCCTCTGGGAGATAGATGGTGTACGAGAGCATGCCCCCTCCACATACACACACACTAGTTAGAACGTTCTTAAATGATGGACTTACACAGCTAAATGGGCTCTTTTACATTAATTTTAGCCAATACTAGGTGTAAAACAGTGTAAACCAGTATAAAACAATAGGATTGCAAAAGTACAATGTAAAACAGTACAAAAACATGATAACATCAGATGTCACATCTACAAAAGGGACAAACATCCAATAACCAATCCACCAATCATAAAGGGCACTCGGTAGGGCACTGCATTCTGATCTAACAAATGACTATACATATATATACACACATACCTACACTATATGACTATACACATACATACACACATACCTATACTATATGACTATACACATACATACACACATACCTATACTATATGACTATACACATGCATACACACATACCTATACTATATGACTATACACATACATACACACATACCTATACTATATGACTATACACATACATACACACATACCTATACTATATGACTATACACATGCATACACACATACCTACACTATATGACTATACACATACATACACACATACCTATACTATATGACTATACACATGCATACACACATACCTACACTATATGACTATACACATACATACACACATACCTATACTATATAACTATACACATGCATACACACATACCTATACTATATGACTATACACATACATACACACATACCTATACTATATGACTATACACATGCATACACACATACCTATACTATATAACTATACACATACATACACACATACCTATACTATATGACTATACACATACATACACACATACCTATACTATATGACTATACACATGCATACACACATACCTATACTATATAACTATACACATACATACACACATACCTATACTATATGACTATACACATGCATACACACATACCTACACTATATAACTATACACATGCATACACACATACCTATACTATGTAACTATACACATACATACACACATACCTATACTATATGACTATACACATGCATACACACATACCTACACTATATGACTATACACATACATACACACATACCTATACTATATGACTATACACATACATACACACATACCTATACTATATGACTATACACATGCATACACACATACCTATACTATATAACTATACACATGCATACACACATACCTATACTATATAACTATACACACATACACACATACCTATACTATATGACTATACACATGCATACACACATACCTATACTATATGACTATACACATACATACACACATACCTATACTATATGACTATACACACATACACACATACCTATACTATATGACTATACACATACATACACACATACCTATACTATATGACTATACACATACATACACACATACCTATACTATATGACTATACACACATACACACATACCTATACTATATGACTATACACATGCATACACACATACCTATACTATATTATGACTGTACACTTACATACACACATACCAATACTATATTATGACTATACACATACATACACACATACCTATACTATATGACTATACACACATACACACATACCTATACTATATGACTATACACACATACACACATACCTATACTATATGACTATACACACACATACACACATACCAATACTATATTATGACTGTACACATACATACACACATACCTATACTATATAACTAAAAACATACATACACACATACCTACACTATATGACTATACACACACATACCTACACTATATGACTATACACATACATACATACCCATACTATATAACTATACACATGCATACACACATACCTATACTATATGACTATACACATACATACACACATACCTATACTATATGACTATACACACACATACACACATACCTACACTATATGACTATACACATACATACACACATACCTATACTATATGACTATACACACATACACACATACCTATACTATATGACTATACATATACATACATACACATACCTACACTATATGACTATACACATACATACACACATACCTATACTATATGACTATACACACATACACACATACCTATACTATATGACTATACACATACATACACACATACCTATACTATATAACTATACACATACATACACACATACCTATACTATATGACTATACACATGCATACACACATACCTACACTATATGACTATACACATACATACACACATACCTATACTATATGACTATACACATACATACACACATACCTATACTATATGACTATACACATACATACACACATACCTATATTATATGACTATACACATGCATACACACATACCTATACTATATAACTATACACATGCATACACACATACCTATACTATATAACTATACACACATACACACATACCTATACTATATGACTATACACATGCATACACACATACCTATACTATATGACTATACACATACATACACACATACCTATACTATATGACTATACACACATACACACATACCTATACTATATGACTATACACATACATACACACATACCTATACTATATGACTATACACATACATACACACATACCTATACTATATGACTATACACACATACCTATACTATATGACTATACACATGCATACACACATACCTATACTATATTATGACTGTACACTTACATACACACATACCAATACTATATTATGACTATACACATACATACACACATACCTATACTATATGACTATACACACATACACACATACCTATACTATATGACTATACACACATACACACATACCTATACTATATGACTATACACACACATACACACATACCAATACTATATTATGACTGTACACATACATACACACATACCTATACTATATAACTAAAAACATACATACACACATACCTACACTATATGACTATACACACACATACCTACACTATATGACTATACACATACATACATACCCATACTATATAACTATACACATGCATACACACATACCTATACTATATGACTATACACACACATACACACATACCTACACTATATGACTATACACATACATACACACATACCTATACTATATGACTATACACACATACACACATACCTATACTATATGACTATACACATACATACACACATACCTATACTATATGACTATACACACATACACACATACCTATACTATATGACTATACACACATACACACATACCTATACTATATGACTATACACATACATACACACATACCTATACTATATGACTATACACACATACACACATACCTATACTATATGACTATACACATACATACACACATACCTATACTATATGACTATACACATGCATACACACATACCTACACTATATGACTATACACATACATACACACATACCTATACTATATGACTATACACATACATACACACATACCTATACTATATGACTATACATACATACACACATACCTATACTATATGACTATACACATGCATACACACATACCTACACTATATGACTATACACATACATACACACATACCTATACTATATGACTATACACACATACACACATACCTATACTATATGACTATACACATACATACACACATACCTATACTATATGACTATACACATACATACACACATACCTATACTATATGACTATACACATGCATACACACATACCTATACTATATGACTATACACATGCATACACACATACCTATACTATATAACTATACACACATACACACATACCTATACTATATGACTATACACATACATACACACATACCTATACTATATGACTATACACACATACACACATACCTATACTATATGACTATACACATACATACACACATACCTATACTATATGACTATACACATACATACACACATACCTATACTATATGACTATACACATGCATACACACATACCTATACTATATAACTATACACATACATACACACATACCTATACTATATGACTATACACATACATACACACATACCTATACTATATGACTATACATACATACACACATACCTATACTATATGACTATACACATGCATACACACATACCTACACTATATGACTATACACATACATACACACATACCTATACTATATGACTATACACACATACACACATACCTATACTATATGACTATACACATACATACACACATACCTATACTATATGACTATACACATACATACACACATACCTATACTATATGACTATACACATGCATACACACATACCTATACTATATGACTATACACATGCATACACACATACCTATACTATATAACTATACACACATACACACATACCTATACTATATGACTATACACATACATACACACATACCTATACTATATGACTATACACACATACACACATACCTATACTATATGACTATACACATACATACACACATACCTATACTATATGACTATACACATACATACACACATACCTATACTATATGACTATACACACACATACACACATACAGAACAGAAAGCAAATAAAACTGAATATAGGACAAGAACTGAAACCACAAAGTAAAACACACACACAAAAAAACTTTTCAGAAGAAGAAATAGTGACAATAAGGAGGTCATTGATCAAGGCCCAAATCGTCCCATATATTGGCAAAGACGTAGCACACAGTGTGCACCACATTTATGAAGCAACATCCTCAGCAGGGGCGGACATACGCCTGTGCAGCTGGTTCAGCTGCAAAGGGGACCAGCATGAGGGGGCCCGCCGCCCTTTGAAAGGGTGGTGGGCCCCCTCACACAACACACGTGAGCAGCAGTGCTGCACAAGCGCTGCTCACTGTCCTAGAGCAGCCGCAACGCATAATAGTGCAGCGGGCCAACCCAGATCTGATGAGGGACGCCACGCAAGTGATGTCCCTCCGCAGACCCGTGCAGGAGGCTTCAATGACGTCACTCGTCAGGCCGTCGACAATGTTGGGAAACTATGCTACCTAATGTGGGGAATCTATGCTACCTAATGTGCTAACTAGTGTGGGGAAACCATGCTGGGGGGGGGGGGGGGGTTGCAGAACAATTAACATTAGAGGGGGGGGGGGCAGGCACATTCTTTGCACAGGGGCTCTCTCTTGTCTGTGTCTGCCCATGATCCTCAGGTCACCCCTGGGGAAGTTTTCTGGTGGAAACATAACGTGTAGGGTTCCTGCGTGGCCCCGTCCATTCAGCATTGGATACTTTGCTCCCACCTGGCTTGGCTTTCCTGCCCACCACAAGTGTCTTTACCTACACTTTATTGTGCACATTTTTTGCTATTATTGTCATAGGTTAGACTTTTTGTGGGTTTGGGCTGGTTAGCCTGACAATTCTTTCCATTGACTACATTGTATTTTACGGGTGTCTTGAGTATTTCTTTTTTCATATGGTGGGAAATGGCACCATTTTGGTAGGGAGCCCATGGCCTTCTTCTGGGTTGTGGTTCCGCTCATTCGTGAGGGTTATTTTATTTGTTTTTAGTGCTGTGTCTCTAGTGCATTTACCATTATTGTTTTACAATACAGTTCACCTTTTTTTTTGTTAGTATTGGTGTGCACCCTCTTTTCAGTGACTTTTTGCTTTTTGTTATTTTTCCACATTTATCAAGCGATTTTTGCCACTATATAAGTTGACGGTGAAGAAGGACAGTTTTGTGGGCATGCATTTCTAGGCATGTGGTGTCCCAGCAGACTTCCTGTAGGATCCGGTCGGACAGATCTACCCCTGTGTAACACAGAACGGCACTTTGGTTCCTCCTCGCTTCTTGTGAAGATTCCTTGCTCCCGGAGGGCAGCAGTGGGTGGAGCTTGACTCTTTGTGCAAGCAGTAGATCACAGGCACCAGTTAACCCCTGCAGGGCTGGAACTTTCTTTTCTTCGTGGCGCACCTTGTGCCAAGCAGGCAATAACTGCAACACAGTCTCTGGTCACAATCTTCACACACTGTATGGCCATAATAAGCAAAGTCCTGTACGGTAATTCTGGCACACAATCTGTTGCACGCTCCGTGCGGCTTCTAGGAGACAGTTCAGACTGGGGGGTTTTCATAGGTACACACCGGAATCCTGTTTGTGGACGCCAAAAGAGATGTGGTACCACGGGTGGTGTAGGGAAATACCTGATCACTTCGTGACACCAGGGCACCATTATCCTGTACACGGTCCGAGGTTGGAGACAGCTTCTCCTGGGCCAGACACAGGAAGTAAAGGAACACTCCGACGCCAAGTTACGAATAACAGTCTTTACTGAGCTGGGTGCAGATGGTATTACACAGACGGCATGGTGCAGAGTGAGAGGATACAGCGTAACCCCTTGGGAGCCCTGTTGCCTTGCTGGGACTTGTGGTGCTTTCACTCAATAAATTGATATTGACTTGAGAGAGTTGAAGAGTGATCCTGGTAGCTAGGGTTCTGTCAAGGTCTTGTAGCTTCCTCTGCCAGGGCATGAACTTCCCCCGTGCGAATGATCCTTGCAGAATGACCGGATACGACAGATTTGATCTGGGCCTCTCCTCAGAGCTTCTCCCGACACCTCATACCTTTACCACACTTGTGCTCTGCTCTCCACAGTGACTAGCACTGAACTGGGGCAACTCCTCTCCCACTACTTTATATGGGCAAGAATTTAGGGTTTCCCATTGGCAGACAGGGTCACATGGGGTTTTGCACTGCTCTCTTCTTAAAGTGCATTAACACATTTAAAAGAATAGGCATAAAAATATTTTAACTCTTAACAAAGTGCTGGGACCTGATAAACGCAGCAACACGTCCCTCAGTGGGCCCAACACCTGTGCTGCAGGTCTGCCCGAAGCAGTACAGAGCCACAGGACAGCCTTTGGTACTGGGACACTGGTATACATAAATTATTTCAGGACTAGACGACCATCTCATTCCAGTTCTCCACCAAAAGAAAAATATTGGAGGAAAGTAAGGTTGAGTTTCAACATTCCCAGTCCTTTAATAGAAGATTAAGCCTTTGCTACAGCTTCTATCTCCTTATTGGAGACACATGCACACTTGCCCAAGTCTGTTTGTAAATGTGGGGGTCAGCAAGAACAGCTGTTAGACAAACAAGTCTCTGGCCAATGACTATCCAAATTGTATGGACAGCTGTACGGAATGCGATATGAGCATCACCGGGATAAACACTTAAAAACTCCCCCATCCTGGACTAGTGGTTGGTGGCCATGCTGGAGGATCAAAGAGTCTTTCCCTGTCCTTGTGGTGTCCATATTTCTTCTCTTCCACGGACATCAGAGGAACACTCATCAGTCAGATGTTCTCGTGCGAATTTTGTTTATCCTTAGTTTAAGGGACATCGACTTTCATCTAGACTTGTTTTTCATTAAAGGCATCATGAATGAACATATCATTGGAGACATTTGATTGACCTCAACATCTTTGAATGTGTTTAGGACATCTTTAGTTGTAAGAAGTGAAGAATACAACCAACGCCTAAGATGCATGTTTGAAAAAGACCGTTACCTGAAAAGAATGTTTTCTGAAGCAAGGAAAGGAAATAACTAGATTATCAAGGGGGGGTCTGACTACTGTGACCCTCCACAATCTCCAGAATGAAGAACAGAGTCACCCCTGAGAATGAGGGGCTTAGTCTATACTGAGATCAGAGCGTCAGTCACTCATGCACAGGGCCGGCGCTACCATATGGCAGCTTAGGCAGCTGCCTTAAGGCGCCGTTGGTGGAGGGGCAGAAAAATCAGAATCCCCAGCTGATGGCAGGGGATTCGAATTCCTTATCTAAATACTGGGTCTTCCCTATCTATCCGAATACTGGGGCTTCCCTATCTATCCGAATACTGGGGCTTCCCTATCTATCCAAATACTGGGGCTTCCCTATCCACCTAACCACTGGAGGCTTCCCTACCTAAGTACTGGGGGCTTTAATATCTACAGTATCTAAGTGCTGAGCACTTTCTTTCCTATGTAGTGGAGCATCTACCGATTAAGGGGCAGCAGAGGATAGAGAATTTGCCCACCTTTCTACCCAAGGGATTGGCACTACCCATATAAAATGAATAAAGCAGTGGTGCTCATTTCTCAGGTTAACACGTGAGAGGAAAACGTGGCCCGGCACTGACAGGACTAGGACAGTGTCTTCTCAGGTGGCGGAGGGACGTAACAGGTTCACCCAGAATGAGGTTGGTGCAATGTCTGTTTGCACATATTACATTTCTCAGGTTAGATCTCGATTACCCATCCTCAGGGGAGACAGATCGCGGGATAGGGGATAAGTTGTATTCATGGGCAATTCCCTTAAAGAAGCTACAACCCAAATAATTACATTAGGTGGTGTGAAAACTTATGACTGCTCTGACTTGTCTTCTTATGTCTAGTTACTGAACATCTTATTCAGTCATTTACTAACTTTTATTTGTTTCTGGCAGCGCTGAATGACAACTAATAGGAGTGTCAGTATATCTCCCCCACTACAACAGTGTAGCACATATAACTATCACTGGGTCTATACGGTATAACATATAACTATCACTGGGTCTATACGGTATAACATATAACTATCACTGGGTCTATACGGTATAACATATAACTATCTATAAAATAGATACAGGCTCTGCTGTGTCAGGAAGTGGTGCAGAGCGGAGAGTGTTTGTGGTTCCTATATGTATTGTGTATATGGCTCTATATGGGCTTCATCTCACCACATGTTAAATATCTCAGCAGTTATAAAAGATATTCTTGTAATTTTGTCTCCCCACATTTAGGTCAGGATATGCAGAGTTACAAAACCAAAGAACATTTGACAAGCAATTTTATCTAAGGTATACAGGGGGCGCTAAGGGGCATGTTGGCCAATATTCCTAAAGGACGATTTCAACACCTACAGAAAGCCACTATAAGCTATTGGGGTTTCGTGGGTCAAAGGAGGTCTAGCACTTTACTAGATGGGGTCTCTGGGAAATAGATATGTGAGTAATGCCAGCATTGCTGCAGAGGTTGAAGTGGTGGGGGGTCAGCCTGTCAGTGCTCAGACCATGCACCGCACGCTGCATCAAATTGTCATCCCAAGTAAACCTATTTGGTTCAGATGGTATCAAGTGTGGTGACAACCAGGTGAGGAGTACAATGACAAGTGTGTCCTGCTTACAGTCAACCATGGTGGTGGAGTGTCATGGTTTAGGCCTACATGAGTGCTGCTGGCACTGGGGGCTATAGTTTATTGAGGGAACCATAAATGCCAACATGTCCTGTGACAATCTAAACTAGGCTGCAGGGCAGTATTCACACATGATAATGACCCCCAGGGGTGTTGCTAGGAGGGGGCTAATGGGGCTGTAGCTCCAGGTCTCAGGCCCATAGCCCCGGGTCTCTGACTACCGCAGTTCTTTTTTTTTATTGCCACCGCTGCTTTAAGATAGTGGTGGCTTCTGGGAAGTGACATGATGCTCCTGGTGCCTGTCAGCCTCGCTGTTCTCCCGCTCTCCGCGCATAGCCGCGGTCTTCAGCCTTTCAGGCTCAGCTAGAGAGTGGAAGAACAGCATCTCCTCAGGGAGCGCAAGGTCTCTAACATCCACCAGCTCCGTGACGTCATCATGGAGAAGTAGAAGAGGATTCCAGTGACAACCTGTGAGGATCTGGTAAACTTCTTGTCCAAGAGGCTTAAAGGAGTACTCTGGTGCTCCAGCATTCTAAACTTTTCTTCAGAACGCTCTAAGACGGAGGCCGTGACACGGCCAGGGCCCTCATGACACCACACCACACCCCCTCCATTCATGTCTATGGGAGGGGGAGTGTCTGCCGACACTCCCATAGACATGAATGGAGGGGGCATGGCATCAAGAGGGGGCGTGGCCGTGATGTCACCACAACTGCCACAGGAACCCGCCGTTTGTTTAGAGCGCTAGGTGCTGCGGGAGATGGCGGGACCCCCAAGATCAAACATCTTGTCCCCTTTCCTTTGGATAGGGGATAATATGTCTAGCAGCGGAGTACTCCTTTAAGGCAGTGCTGAAAATAATGGCGGCCACACAAAATATTGACACGTTGGGCCCTTTGTTGAGCTTTATCTTTAGAAGAGATGTATCATTTGTGAGACCAAGTGCATTCAGCATGGCAGAACATTCTTAGGGCAAACATGAGTAACCTCAATGATAACATGCCAAGGGGTGTAAGGGTGGGTATTTCTATGCATGGCGCCCATACTTGGTGCTGAATAAATCAAGATTTTTGAATATAACTCCAGGAATTTTCTTTCTTGGTGTTGCAATTTCAATGTTGAGGAGTATATAGAAAGATGTATACACACACTTTGGCTATATTCACACTGACTTTGGGGCTCATCCTGAATATTTTGTCTGGATTACAGAATTCGGGATTATACAATCATACGGAATCTTCCAGATATATGTAGACATTGGGTAGATAAGGTAATAAAGAAGCTGTCGTGATATCTGTCCCCCGTGTCCCTCAGGCTGTTATAGAGCGTCACCTCCTGACATCCCCTTGTGTAAGCAGTCGTTGGCTGTATTGTGCGGTCTCGGCTCTCTTGACCTGGTTTTGTCAGCTGTCTCTTCTGTGACCTGTCTTTTTTCCTGTTTCCTTTCTCTCTGCGTCACTCCTGATCTTGTGCTCGGCCTTGTCGGCCTCGGCTTCCTGCCCATCAGGACTGACAAAACTTCTTCGAGAACTTTAGTAGAAATGATCCTCCATGTTTGATTTAGGTCTGAGCTCAACCATGGAGGTCAACCAGGGCCGGTCTGTGTTGTGTGGATATGCGGGGTTATCCTGACATAACAAGGGGGAAGACAGGGACAGGACATGTCAGACATGTGTGCACTGGTACGGCATGTGAGGGTACTAAATGTAAACTATATGGGGGCTGCAAATGAGGGCTGTTTGGGCACTTCATGTGTGATGAATGAGTATTGCTTGCAGTGATGCAGGGGTGCTGTGTTAGGTACTGCCTGTATGTTAAGTGGATGTCTTTGGGATCCTTCTGCATGTATGCTGCATAGAAACTGTATGCACTGTATGAATACTGCATGCATGTGTGGTGTCCCGGTTCCGTATTGCACACCGTACCTAGTGTAGAGGTCCCCAAAGTCAAAGTAACTACGTTCAGGTAGGGTTCCTCAGGTGGGCAGCCCCTAGTCGCCTCTCCTCAATTCTATCTCTAATGATAATATATATATATATATATATATATATATATATATTTAATAATTCTATATAATTTATAGTAATGTAATTAGCATTAGTCAAATTGTGATACAGAAGGTAAATGGGACATCTTTAAATCAACTCTAAATAACTATACAGCTAAATATATACCAAAGGGGAACAAATATAAACAATTAAAGCTAAATCCTACATGGCTGACAATTGAGGTTAAAAGAGCAATAAAATACAAAAAAATAGCCTTCAAAAAATTCAAATCTGATGGGTCAGCGATAACATTTAAACAGTACAAGGAGCTTAATAAAATCTGTAAAATGTAATAAAAACAGCAAAAATTCAAGAGACAGGTGGCCAAAGAAAGCAAAACTAATCCTAAATATTTTTTTAGATATATAAATACAAATAAAAACAAGGACAGAGCATGTAGGACCCCTTAATAATGATAATGGGGAGGTTGTCACGGGCGATCAAGAGAAGGCGGAGCTACTGAATGGGTTATTTAGTTCTGTATACACTATGGAAAAAGGAGCTGACATTGGCCAGGTCAGTGCTGGTAACACATCATGTACAGGTCAGTGCTGGTAACACATCATGTACAGGTCAGTGCTGGTAACACATCATATAATGTACTGAACTGGCTTAATGTAGAGATGGTACAAGGTAAGTTAAGTAAAGTAAATGTAAGCAAATCTCCAGGGCCGGATGGACTACACCCAAGAGTTCTTAGAGAGGTAAGTTCAGTAATATCTGTACCCTTGTTCATGATATTTAGAGATTCTCTGGTGTCTGGTATTGTGCCAAGGGACTGGCGCAAGGCGAATGTGGTGCCAATCTTCAAGAAGGGCTCTAGGTCTTCGCCAGGCAATTATAGACCGGTAAGTCTAACGTGCATTGTGGGTAAATTGTTTGAAGGACTTATAAGGGATTACATACAGGAATACATAGGGGATAATAGTATTATAAGTGATAGCCAGCATGGCTTTACTAAGGATAGAAGTTGTCAAACCAATCTAATTTGCTTTTATGAACAGGTGAGTAGAAGCCTTGACAGAGGAATGGCTGTGGATATAGAGGGGGGCTGTGGATATAGAGGGGGGGGGCTCTGTATATAGAGGAATGGCTGTGTATATAGAGGAGGGCTGTGTATATAGAGGGGGGGGCTGTGTATATAGAGGGGGGCTGTGTATATAGAGGGGGGCTCTGTATATAGAGGAATGGCTGTGGATATAGTGTTTCTGGATTTTGCTAAAGCATTTGATACTGTCCCTCATAGACGTCTGACAGGTAAGTTAAGGTCTTTGGGCTTGGAAACTTTAGTTTGTAACTGGATTGAACACTGGCTCATGGATCGTACCCAGAGAGTGGTGGTCAATGATTCGTACTCTGATTGGTCCCCGGTTATTAGTGGTGTACCCCAAGGTTCAGTACTGGGCCCGCTGTTGTTTAATTTATTTATCAATGATATAGAGGATGGCATTAACAGCTCTGTTTCTATCTTTGCAGATGACACCAAGCTTTGTAGCACGGTACAGTCTATAGAGGATGTGTATAGGTTACAAGATGACTTGGATAGACTAAGTGTCTGGGCATCCACTTGGCAAATGAGGTTCAATGTGGATAAATGTAAAGTTATGCATCTGGGTACTAATAACCTGCATGCGTCGTATGTCTTAGGGGGGATTAAACTGGCAGAGTCACTGGTAGAGAAGGATCTGGGTGTACTTGTAGATCACAGACTACAGAATAGCATGCAATGTCAGGCTGCTGCTTCCAAAGCCGGCAGGATATTGTCATGTATCAAAAGAGGCATGGACTCGAGGGGCAGGGACATAATACTCCCCCTTTATAAATCATTGGTACGGCCTCACCTGGAATATGCTGTTCAGTTTTGGTCGCCTGTTCATAAAAGGGACACTGCGGAGTTGGAAAGGGTGCAGAGACGTGCGACTAAACTAATATGGGGCATGGAACATCTTAGCTATGAGGAGCGATTAAAGGAGTTACAATTGTTTAGTCTTGAGAAGAGACATTTAAGGGGGGATATGATAAATGTATATAAGTATATAAATGGCCCATACAAAAAATATGGAGAAAAACTGTTCCAGGTTAAACCCCCCCCAAAGGACGAGGGGGCACTCCCTCCGTCTGGAGAAGAAAAGGTTTAGTCTAAAGGGGCGGCACGCCTTCTTTACCATGAGAACTGTGAATTTATGGAACAGTCTACCTCAGGAACTGGTCACAGCAGGAAAAATTAACAGCTTTAAAGCAGGGTTAGATACATTCCTGGGACAAAATAACATTAATGCTTATGCAGAATTATAAAACTACATCCCTTCCCCTTATCCCCTTACACCCTTCCCTTCAATACCCTGGTTGGACTTGATGGACGTATGTCTTTTTTCAACCATACTAACTATGTAACTATCTATAGTACTTACCTTGTTCAGCGTTGCAGGACCTTCGGTCATGTGACCATGCTAATAACCTCTATGGTATGGTCACGTGTTACCCACAAATCTCTGTAATGGTGATTGACATCAGTATGGACCAATTAGCATTAGTCCAGCCCCTGCCCATATAAGGGAGCTGCGTCCAATTATCACTCTCTTGGGTTGCTGCTCTTGTGGATGCCGGACTAACAGGACGGTGCTACGCAACTTTCAAAGACACGCTAGGCCTCAAAACCTCAGAACCAAAAATCGTGAGTTCAAATCTAAATCCCCGCTAATGCTAGCATGATTACTGGACCGCAACTAATTCCCCTTAATCCAGTGGAACAGCGCACAGTACTAAAAGACTCTAAATGTTAAAGTCCCAACCTTTGTCAATCTCCAAGGAAAGCTGTTGTTATGCTTAGAGACTGTTATGTTAATACTGTTAATATTAATACTGTTTCAGAAAACTCTCTGGTTGTGGACAATCTATTATTATCTACCTCAATCTATTATCATCTACCTCCTTATCATTCCTGGGAAGGGCGGCGGTAGGAAAAGCTTTATTGAGGAGCCCTCATCCTGGCATCACGAATAGCAAGGGTTAACAAGCACCCTTTAATTACCGCACAGCTACGCTCCCCATACATCCCCCAGGCTATCACACATGATGTATATGAATTGTGTATAGTATGAATAATGCATGTGTGATGTATAAGAATTGTGTGTGTACTGTATGAATATGGCATGTGTGATGTATAAGTATTGTGTGTGTACTGTAAGAATACGGCATGTGTGATGCATAGGTACTGCATGTGTTCTGTATGAACATTGCATGTGTGATGCATGGCATGGATATTATGTATACTGTATGTGTGATGTATGATTATTGT
Organism: Hyla sarda; assembly: GCF_029499605.1. NCBI lineage: Eukaryota > Metazoa > Chordata > Amphibia > Anura > Hylidae > Hyla > Hyla sarda. Next base: position 27,301,240 of record NC_079192.1, on the reverse strand, counting down.
GTGTGCACTGCATGAATACTGCATGTGTAATGTATGGGTATTGTGTATGCTGTATGTATGATGATATAGGTATTGTGTATACTGTGTGGATGCTGCATGTGTGATGTATGAGTATTGTGTGTACTGTATGAATACTGCATGTGTAATGTATGGTATGGGTATTGTGTATGCTGTATGTATGATAATATAGGCATTGCGTATACTGTGTGGATGCTGCATGTGTGATGTATGAGTATTGTGTATACTGTATGAATACTGCATGTGTGATGTATAATTATTGTATGTGTACTGTATGAATACTGCATGTGTAATGTATGGTATGGGTATTGTGTATGCTGTATGTATGATAATATAGGCATTGCGTATACTGTGTGGATGCTGCATGTGTGATGTATGAGTATTGTGTATACTGTATGAATACTGCATGTGTGATGTATAATTATTGTATGTGTACTGTATGAATACTGCATGTGTAATGTATGGTATGGGTATTGTGTATGCTGTATGTATGATGATATGGGTATTGTGTATACTGTGTGGATGCTGCATGTGTGATGTATAATTAGTGTGTGTGTACTGTATGAATACTGCATGTGTGATGCATGGGTATTACGTATAGTGTATGAATACTGTATGTGTAACGTTTGGTATGGGTATTGTGTATACTGTATGAATACTACATGTGTAATGTATGGTATGTGTATACTGTATGAATACTGCATGTGTGATGTATAATTATTGTATGTGTACTGTATGAATACTGCATGTGTGATGTATGGTATGGGTATTGTGTATGCTGTATGTATGATGATATGGGTATTGTGTATACGGTGTGGATGCTGCATGTGTAATGTATGGTATGTGTATACTGTATGAATACTGCATGTGTGATGTATAATTATTGTGTGTACTGTATGAATACTGCACGTGTAATGTATGAGTATTGTGTATGCTGTATTAATAATGCATGAGTGATGTATGAGGATTGTATGTGCACTGCATGAATACTGCATGTTTAATGTATGTGTATTGTGTATACTGTATGTATGATGATATAGGTATTGTGTATACTGTGTGGATGCTGCATGTGTGATGTATAATTATTGTGTATACCGTATGAATACTGCATGTGTGATGTATACAAAACAGGATACAGGAATGATAACCTCACAGCATGGACTGGAGATGACTTTTTGGGTGAAATCCTCCAAATTCTGTCCAGTGCTGTGCACGTGACCCAGATCTGTCTCAGTTTAGATGGTACTTGCTACTTAAAGGAGAAGTATCATGTATAAAAACTTAGTTTTTATAAGTTTTAGAATGCTTGGGTCTGACCGCTGGGACCCCCTGCAATCTCCTGCACGGGCCCCCTGCTCTCCCCAGGAGGAGTGTCACGACCCTGGCACAAAACGGCGGCCGACATGCCTCCTCCATATATCTATATGGAAGGGCCGGAGATAGCCAAATTTACTTGTGACTGGCTTGTATCAGGCACTGACTTGAACAGTACAAAGGATAATACCTGAACTAAACCTAGGCGGAACACTCTGACTAGGTGTATGTCTGCCTAGATGAAGCAGAGCCTGGAGAAGTTAGGCTGAACTGGTTTTTAGGTCAAGCCCTCTGGGGAAAGGGGGTTGTACTAGGCACTTTTCCCTTAACCTTTCTGGAAACTTCTAAATAGAAGCTTAGCTGGGGAGTTTATCATGTGACCAATGAATCACTCAAGTGATACAAGGTATGCAAGTATTTAACACAGTTGTGAGACCTCCGTGTCACCTCCATTCATGTCTATGGGAGGGGGTGTGACCTCACGTCACAAACAAGGAAGCCCGAGTACGGTGTTAAATGTTAGATCACGGGGGAGTCCCTTCAGTCAGACCCCCCCCCCCCGCGCGGTCAGACAACTTATTCCCTTTCCATTGGATAGGGGATAAGATGTCTAGTGATGGAGTACCCCTTTAACCATGTAGGAAAGTGCTTTGTCAGCCACTTTAAAAATGTCTTTTACTTTATAGCTAGGACCCGGTACTGGGACACTGCACTAGGAACAGGGGACAAAAATTGGTAAAGGTCTAAGTGGTTGGATTCCACCGGATCAGGTACTTTTCGTATATCTCACCAGCCTCTTATTACATCATATTCTGCTCCATCCGACTCATAATGATAGAAACAGGTGCAGATTTGGGGCGAGTTACATCCGATGGCTCAGAATTGGAGGACCGGAAACACAATACTGAAAATAAATACTCTTTTGAAGAGTGTATTTGGTTTTTACGCCCCCTCATTTTCCGTAAACAAGCGGATCAGGTTGTAAGACGCCGCTCGTTCTAGTAGTTCGGGTTTTTGTCTAAGTTTCCCATATGAGTCTCTCTTTTTGTCCTCCTACACCTTTCTCCTCTCCCCCCTCACCCAATGAGATCCTCCAGCCTCACATATCGCTTTCCCTTCCATTATGAGCCTGTTCTGCATTGTTTTACTGTGCGGAAACAACACTTGGTGTCATGACATGTAGAGATGCTAACCACACACCTTCCTCTGGTCAGTGAGAAGCGAGGCAAAAATAATACAAACAAGATACACAGATGGGTGTGTGGCTGTATTTTTTTTTATCAAGCAAAAGACCCATGTGGGCGCTAAAGGCATATATTGTTGAATTAACCGTTACGTATATGGGGCTTCATAGATAACAAAGACTTATCAGTAACTGGTATGGTTAGATTCACTGAAACCCAAGTCATCTATTTGGTGTATTTTTGTTCTGTGGCCAAGAAGAACTGTGGTGTCCCGGCACCGGATTGCAACCGCTGCCTCATGGTGAGGTCCCCAAAGTCAAAGTCCCTAGGTGTAGGTGGGGTCCTCATCCTTATCTAGCCCCTTGTCACCCCTTTTGTAATTAAAATTATTAAAATTTAATTTATATATTTATATAGTAGGTGTACTTACCTAGTTAGCATCGCAGGACCTGCGGGTCACGTGATGTGTTCCAAAGACTCTATGGTTTGTAGATCAAGGACCTTTGGAGGAAGTCAAGTGTTCACCCATCAGGCTATGTAACAGTGAGTGACAGCTGACTTGGACCAATCCAAAACGGCCCTGCCCCTGCCCATATAAGGGAGCGGCGGCCATTACTCTTTCTCTTTCCTCGTGGGCTGTTGAGAGGGAAGGATCTGCGCTGCTGTCATCAGTGAGTTTAGGCCCGAGCCTTGCGGCGACTGCTGATATCTTCTAAACTGTGAGTGTAATCAATCCCTAAACACTCTGCAAGATCACCGGACCATATCTATCCCCTAAATCCGGACGGATCTTCGCAAATTACCCTAAATTCTGAGACTTATATCAAAAGTCAAGGTCCGCAACAACTGTCAGTCACTGAAGTGTATGGAGACTGTATAAATGAGACTGTTACTGTTCATTGGATGTACCGCAAGCCTTTCAGTAAAGTTTATCCAAGTTCAAGTTCAGCTCCCTTGTGGACCTTCAGTCATTTTATGCATGCACCTATCATTACTGGGAAGGGCGGCGATAGGACGGAGAATTACCTCAGCATACTAGCCCTCAGCCTGGTGTCACAAACTATAGGGTTAACATTAACCCCTCATCTACCGAAAAAACACCCCAAGGGCTACCACACTGGTAAAGCTGACCATAGACATTAGATAACTGTTGGTCAAAGCCAGTCGATTCGGCACGACCGGCTGTTGGTGGTCTTGAGGAATGAGTTGGAGACCTCTGATGTAATGTGTATGAGGGCTTCCTGAATCTCCTCCAATGGTAGATGTCAGAGGAAAGTAGAATTGGGTTGATGGTGTGGTGGAGTCGGGGGGATGCAAGGTGTAGGGGCAGTTGGTGTAGTTGCCCAGGGGTAGATGGTATTAACCCCTCAATGGTTGTGACGCCAGGGCGTGGTTTTAACCGAGAACCACCCGAACGGTAGCACCTCTAGTCCTAGTTAGGCAGGGAAAATAAGAGTCCAAGGCCAGGTCAGGGTTAACGGTAGCTTTACTGAGGTAGACAGATGATACAGTCTTTACAGCTAGGCCAGGATCCCAGAGAGGTGACCAGTAACCAAGGGACCTCGCAGCTTGCTGGGACTTGCAGTGACTTGGATAGTCTTTAGCACAGCCACGCTGACTTGACTTGGATAGACTTGACTTGATTGAAGATAGTGACAGCAGACAGAGATGACTTAACTTACTGACTTGTGGCTGTAATTTAGGCTTGTGGCCTCCAGATGTGCTGGACACTGGCTCTGAGACGTCTGGACTGGACTTGACCTCAGCAGAAAGTGAATGACAAGAGATTGTAGTACCTCCCCCTCTTATAAAGGGGGGCTGAGCAAGGAGCCCATAGGCTAGCTGGAGGTCATCTGGTCAACTGGTGCTCTCTGGGTAACAAAACATGTGACTTTAACATGTGACAACCATTGTCATGTGACTAATAATCATGTGACCATATCAAAGGTCCTTTACATTCAATGTATAACTAATTAAATTATGAGGGTGCACTGCAGGGGAGCCCTGAGGACGTACAGGGTCTCAAGCTGATAGGACTGTAGGATGATATCCTGTACTGGGACATCACAATGGAATTCACCTGTCCCCATCAACCAACAGCATCTTATGTGTGCATGGTCAACCTTTGGAACGTGGGCCCTATGGTCCCATCTCAGTTTTGAGAGTCTTCTGTATCTCTAAGTAAGTCTTGAGACACATGTTCTTTCTCAGTGTTGTGTATGTGTAGAGCAGTGTTTTCCAACCAGGGTGCCTCCAGCTGTTGCAAAACTACAACTCCCAGCATGCCTGGACAGCCTTTGGCTGTCCGGGCATGCTTGGAGTTGTAGTTTTGCAACAGCTGGAGGCACCTTGGTTGCAAAACACTGTTGTAGAGAAAGCAACATGCCTGGACAGCCTTTGGCATGCTGGAAGTTGTAGTTTTGCTACAGCTGGAGGCACACTGGTCGGGACACACTGGAGGTAACGCTGGGTCAAGTAGTCTCAGCTTGTTCTGTATGTGCTGAGCGACCTCTAGCTGCTGAAAGGAAAACTTCATGTGCAGAATAGGGCACACCTCACTAGAAATGACTCAGGGACTTTAAAGGGATATTCCGGCCAAAGACATCTTATCCCCTATCCGCCGCTGGGACCCCCAAGCAACCGAACACCCCTCCCACTCTGTGTGCAGGGCAAAAACCACTTGGTCTGTGTATCTCAGGAGGGTGAGGGCTGCTTTCAGAGAGGGATTTGGACAGAGACAGAGTGGATGGCTGGATGATGTCATCCATAAATGTAACAACCAAAGAGGGAAAACTATTCTATATAGCTAATGAATAATATTTAGACAAATAAATAGGTTGATGAGAGGGAAATGATAGGCTATGGGTTTAGTTCACTGGAATACCCCTTTAAGTCAGTACAGGGTTCCTCTGCAGGTCATGTGGCTCTGTCTAGGATCCTGAAAGCTGCTCTCTACATATATGTACAGTACAGTGACATCTAGTGGCAGTAGACAATACTACAGGACAAATTTTTACTTGTCAAATAGTGTGACGCAGCTTATATTCACCACACAATACCTAATGTCTTTTATGAAGGGAGAACATATAAGATTTAACCCCTTACAAGCTAGCCCCGGGACTTTAGTGCTTGCCCTATGATGGAGAACCAAATGATAAAGAAGTAGGAGATACATTTGCTATAGGTAACAACCCCTATAGTCCTATTATATGTACTAGTAGTGAGAGGTAAAGAACTTACATAGTAAGGGATCAGCAAGGGTGATGTAGCAGAGCTTAGTGCGCAGCACATTTTCAGTGGTCAGGGGGGTAGTCATGCCATTCAAAACTTAGTGAGGTGATATAGCGGAGATGACATGGAGTAAAGCGGCAGTGGTCAGAACAGAGTAGGTAATGGTGATGTAGTCGCGTGAGCATTACAGATTATAAAAGGATTGAGTAGTCTGGGACAAAGAAGAACAGGTCACAACAGCAACATAAAGGGGTGGGGGCTCCAAAACAGCAAAACTAGGTAGAGAAACACCCGTAAGTGGCTCTGAAAACTGCGTGTTGTGGCTTTAAATAATATACACAACAAATGAACCATTGGGTTAAAAAATACCTAATATTCCTAAGAACAGCTACATAGTAAAACTTAAACTTTATTGATATTATTCAAAAATTTTACATGACTTAAACATAATACAGTAAGTGATAAACATCATAAACTAAAGGGCAAATCTACAACTCCCAGCAGTGTTATCGGCGCTCCATTGCTCCAGCCTGCGATGGCTGACGGGAGCACTGATCGATGGAGAGGAGACAGGTAAGGGCCCTCCTGCCATCCCCTCAGCTGATCCGACTACGATCAGCACCAATGAGCAGCCGGGATTGATTTTTTTACATTTATTTTAGATGGCACAATCAACTTTGATTGCGGCGTCTAAGGGGTTAACGATGGATATCACACTATGTATCTCATATCTATCTATATCATATCTATCTATCTATCTCATATCTATCTATCTATTTCATATCTATCTATATCATATCTATCTATCTCATATCTATCTATCTATCTATCTCATATCTATCTATCTATCTCATATCTATCTATCTATCTCATATCTATCTCATATCTATCTATCTATCTCATATCTATCTCATATCTATCTATCTCATATCTATCTATCTCATATCTATTTATCTGTATCTAATATCTATCTCATATCTATCTATCTCATATCTATCTATCTCATATCTATCTATCTCCTATCTATCTATCTCATATCTATCTATCTCATATCTATCTATCATCTATCTCATATCTATCTAGATCATATCTATCTATCTATCTCCTATCTATCTATCTCATATCTATCTCATATCTATCTATCTCATATCTATCTATCTCCTATCTATCTATCTCATATCTATCTCATATCTATCTATCTCATATCTATCTATCTCCTATTTATCTATCTCATATCTATCTCATATCTATCTATCTATCTCATATCTATCTATCTCATATCTATCTATCTCATATCTATCTCATATCTATCTATCTCATATCTATCTATCTCATGTCTATCTATCTCATATCTATCTATCTATCTCACATCTATCTATCTATCTATCTCATATCTATCTATCTCATATCTATCTATCTCTCTCATATCTATCTATCTATCTCATATCTATCTATCTCATATCTATCTATCTATCTCATATCTATCTATCTCATATATATCTATCTATCTCATATCTATCTCATATCTATTTATCTCTATCTAATATCTATCTATCTATCTATCTCATATCTATTTATCTGTATCTAATATCTATCTCATATCTATCTATCTCATATCTATCTATCTCATATCTATCTATCTCCTATCTATCTATCTCATATCTATCTCATATCTATCTATCTCATATCTATCTATCTCATATCTATCTATCTCATATCTATCTCATATCTATCTATCTCATATCTATCTATCTCATATCTATCTATCTCATATCTATCTATCTATCTATCTATCTATCTATCTCATGTCTATATATCTCATATCTATCTATCTATCTCATATCTAACTATCTCATATCTATCTATCTATCTATCTCATATCTATCTATCTCATATCTATCTATCTCATATCTATCTATCTCATATCTATCTATCTCATATCTATCTCATATCTATCTATCTCATATCTATCTATCTCATGTCTATCTATCTCATATCTATCTATCTATCTCACATCTATCTATCTATCTATCCATCTCATATCTATCTATCTCATATCTATCTATCTCATATCTATCTATCTATCTCATATCTATTTATCTCTATCTAATATCTATCTATCTATCTATCTCATATCTATCTATCGATCTATCCAAAGGAGAAGACTGCAGCACACAAGTAGTTGCAAATCCAGATGAAATTTTGTTGTGCACTTTAAAATATTTTTATTTATAGACAATGGGTGAGCAGACGGGCACTGGTGGCAGACTTGGTAGGGGACCAAGCTTGAGCTGTGTAAGGGGCCCCAAAATTTCTGATGGCAGCCCTGCCTGTGTTTGGACCTCAGTCCTAAGTCTGTGTAGAAGATGGGGGGGGGGGGAGAATGTGCTCTTGAACTTTTTTAAGCACAAATAAAACATAGAAAACTTCCTTTTTTTAACCAAAGTATATTAGAAATCTAATTAATTTACCATAAGGAGGGCAATAGCAAAAACTAGTTTTAATGAGAGACATAATTTAAGATCATACATAAGACACAGGTACAAGGGGAGGCCCAAGGGTCACAGAATGGAGTCTGCCTGACATGGTGCAACTCCTGTACTGGGCCACCACACTTTGGATAGGGGATAAGATGTCTAGGGGCAGAATACCCCTTTAAGTTGCATAATTCTTTTGCACACATACATATTCTGCTAAGAAATCAAAAACCTCATTTTTACTTTCCTAAACATTCAGGTTTAGGGTTTATAATATTTTGGGTGGCCGGAGAACACTGACTGTAAGTAGTTGTTCAAGAATAAGATTAATCCTTAAAAATACGGACTAACAATTTATTGGTTCGGATTCAGATCATACCGATATATTTTCTTTTTATTTGTTTTCAATGTCTGTTTTTTTCTTTTTTGATTCCCTTACTGTTAAAATGAAAAATTGTTTATAAAATATAAAAATAAACAGTTATATAAAAAAAATAAAAAAATAGGAGTTGCCCAATAATAGTGCACACAGTGTATTCCAGCTAGATAATATACTGTAGATACAATCATTCCTGCTTTATCTTTAGGTCTGGTTAATGTTTCTAGACCTTATATAGAACGAGAGTTGCTCCATATGAAAAAGATTGTTAACCCCTAGACGACCTAGGGCATACAGATCAATACAGGTAATAAAACTGGGTGTATAAAACGCGCTCACAAGCAGCTATCAGCAGCCGGAACTTACCCCTAATAATTGCATCGGTAAACTCACAGCCATTGAGAAGCCACCATTAAATTTAATGGTGGCATCTAAAGTAGAGAAAAATATACCGTCGGGACTTCTGCTGCGGAATTGCGGGGTCCTGATTATCCTGCATGACGACTGGAGGGTCCCTACCTGCCTCCGTGCTGCCCCATCTTCTCTCTGCTTCTCCAGGCTTTGTTCTGCAGGCTAGAGAAGCAGAGAGCCAGTAACAATGATCAATTCTAATACATATCATTGATCAGTGTATGCAATCAGAAAGTGTTAATAAATGGGAATTACCCCTTCCCTAATAAAAGCTTCAATCACCCCCCCTTTTCCCATTTTTCTAATAAAATAATGTGAACAAAAATAAACATAAACACATGTGGTATCGCCGCCTACAGAAATGTCTGAACAATTAAAATATAACGTTAATAAAACTGGAGAAAGAAGAATAGCGTAATTGGAAGGAAAAAAAATACAAAAGTATGGAATTTTTTTTATTTTTGGTCTCTTCGTGTACCAGAAAAAAAAATCCATAAAAAGCTATCAAAAGGTCCCATCGAAACAAACTTGGTACCGATAAAAACTACAGATCACAGCTCAAAAAAATGATCCTCATACATCCCCATATATGGAAAAATAAGGGTCAGAAGAGGACAATTTAAGGCATACTGATTTTCTTACAAAATATCCAGCTAGGAAATTCTGCTACATGAAGTTAAAGGGGTACTCTGGAGGAAAAAAGCTTTCAAATCAATCAGATCGTAATTTACTTCTCTATAAAAATCTTAATCCTTCCAGTACTTATCAGCTGCTGTATTCTACAGAGAAAGTTGTGTAGTTCTTTCCAGCCTGACCACAGTGACTTCTTCTGCCACCTCTGTCCATGTCAGGAACTGTTCAAATCCCCATAGCAAACCTCTCCTGCTCTGAACAGTTCCTGACATGGACAGAGGTGTCAGCAGAGAGCACTTCCTGTAGTTCAGAGCAGTTCAGTGTGCAGCTCATTCGGGTGTGTCTCTTTGTGTGTGCTCCAGAGACTTCCAGCAGACCAGAGCAGGTGTTTCATCAGCCTCCCCAGGAGTGTGGCAGCCTCCTCGGGAGAGCCTTCCTGCATGGCGTCCCTGGCCTCCACCTCCCTTTCTTCAAGGCTGGCGGGGGGTGGAGAGCAAACAGCAACAGCCATTCCGGCCGGGGGGAGAAGATCTGGCAGAGTCTGCAGCAATGCAGGCTCTGCACCCCCGGCAACGGTTGCCAGCCAGAGGACTGGTGAAAGAAAAGCAAGAAGGAGAAGTGTGGAGTTGTGGGCAGAGAGAGGGCCCAAGGAGTCCAGCGCCACCTACTGCTCCCGCATGGCCGCTCGGTTTGCTGAATATGATCGCTGTGGCAAGGAGCTGAAGTTGGCCAGACAAGATCTGCAAGGGGCTCAGAATCTGGTGAACACTGCGCCCAAAAAGAGCAGACCAGAGCTAAGAAGAAAGATCTCAGCACTGAAGGCTGAGATTGTGCAGCTGGAGGAGAGGAGAGCAGAGATCTTGGAGGGGAGCAGTCTCTTCAAGGAGAAGCTTCAGAACAACAACCGGTTTGCCGCCATGAAATCCCCAGGTAAGGTGGAGGTGGATGATGGGGAGAGTAGTGGCGGTGAAGAAAGTGTGGATGGTGAAGGCATAAAGAAGAAGGAGGAGGAGAATGTGGGAGAAAGAGCACAAGTGGTGGAAATGGATGCCTTGCCTGTAGCTACTCCCTATAACACCCAGGACAGCTACATAGAGCCAGCCCAGGTGGCGCTTCCATTAAGTGAGAGCGAGGAGGATGAACTGGAGAGTGAGGCTGGGGGATTACTGAGGGCGATTGTTATGCAGGAGTCCCCAGCCCACCTCCAGAACTTTACCTTTGGAGATGACCAGTGCGATGATGTGGCAGTAAAGCGTAAGAAGCAGAAGACTCAGGAGACAGTAAAGTACATGTTTGTCCCTTTCCAGCAGTCAGGGCCAGCTGCAAAGCTAGTTCAGGCTGCTGGGCCCCCCAGACTGCCAGACTCCGTTTCTGTAGTGGAACGGAGCCAGCATGGGGGGTACAGCATGGCGTCAGAAAAGGCTGCGGACGCAATAGCTGTAAAGCACACCCATCCTGCCGGTAGGGAGGGGAAGGATGGGCTCATGGTGGGCAGCTCTGGCACTGCAGGGCCGCCCCAGGGTGGCGGGGGGCGTGTCCCAGTGCCAGAGGCGAGTTTTGCTGCTGTGTGCTCGGGGGGCGGTTCCCCGAGAACTGTGGGCATTACCGACGCTGCGGGGCACTCCCCTGTGAGGGGGGGGGAGTGTCCGGGCGCCGGTGGCGGAGAGCGGAGTGTCTGTGTGCTCGGGGGGCGGTCCCCCAAGTACTGTGTGTTCTGCGGGAGCTGTGGGGCACTCCTCTGTGAGGGGGGGGGGAGTGTCCGGGCACCGATATTCCCTGCAGAGCCTGTGTGGTTAGGCAAACCAAGCGATGGCGCTGTGGGAGGAGCTGAGGTGCGCTTTGAGGGGCAGCCCCAGACTCAGGAGGTGTCATCGCATATGGAGGAGGAGTCATCAGTGTCGACCCCGGCAGCAGCAGCATCGACCCCAGCACAGAAAACCATAATAAGACCAGCAGTACTACAGGTCCCAGCCAGCCCAGAATCCATTAGGCAGGAAAAGAGTGGAGGATGTGAGAATGCTGAGTGTAGTAGAGCTGTGGATGTGAGGAGTGTAAGTGGAGTGAATGATGGTGGGAGTAGTAGTGGTAAGAATGGGAAGTCTGGTATGGATGGGAATAAAGATGGGAGTAGTGGTGTGAGTGGCTGTACTGATGGGTCTGGGTCTGGTCCGGCTGCCCCCCCGGTAGTGACTGCTCCTAGAAGTTATGCTAATGTCGCTGCCGGGGGTTCAGGGGGGTCCCCGTCTCCGGCCGGCTCTGGAGGCCACTTGCAACAGCGCCTCCTGGAGGCTCTGCGTAGGGGCGACAGGTCGATCCAGGTAGAGGGGAGGGGTGAGGTCGACCTGTCTTTCTGGATAGAGAGGCACGGTTTGGGGGCTTTCCGAGAGCGGAATGGGGAGGTGGTCTGGTCCCTCCCGACAACCGGGCAGGACAATAACCGTAGGAATGTGGTCCGTCTGATTTGGAGGGGCGAGGATGCGTGCCCGCCTCGCGCTAAAGTGGTTGAGCTCCTCCTCCAGATGGAATTCAGGGCATGTGACATCTTTGCCCTGATCCACCCCTACGGTTTGTCTGAGTTTGATGTCAGTTTCGTTCGGCCAGAAGGTCTCGAACTCTTCTGGTCTAATTATGAAGTGGCAAAAAACGAGCCCGGCTGGCGGGAGTTCGCCGTAAAGGCGATTTCCCGTCAGAATGCTGTCAAGAAGGTGACCGTTTTGACCCGTAACGAGTCACTTTCTTGTTATGATATCATGACCTGGCTCGGACGGTATGGGGATGTGACGGACATGCCCAAGAAAAACTTGGATGAGCACGGGATCTGGTCCGGGGCCTGGACGTTTTCCGTCAAACTCAAGCGTTCAGGGAGTATGGTTGCCCACATTCCGTCAGCCGCCTTTCTTGGACGTGATAGGATCCAGGTTTTCTACCAGGGGCAGCCTAAGGTCTGTCACAGGTGTGGCAGCCCCACCCACTTTAGCGCAGCCTGTACTGTGCAGGTCTGCGCTTTGTGTGGTGGGGTGGGTCATCTGGCCGCATCCTGTCGGCAGATCCGGTGCCACCTGTGTGGTGTCCTCGGACACCCTTTCAGCCGTTGTCCTAGCGCCTTCGCCCATGCAGCGGCCGCTCCAGCTGAGGAGAGCTGGGAAGTTGCCTCGGCTGGGGAGGATACGGGCAGGGATGGGGGCGCAACAGGGCTAGTGAGGAGGAAAAAGGGCCCTGCCAAACTAAGGCGGGAGGAAAATCGTAGAAGGAGTAGGAAGCTGGAGAGTGCCCAGGTGGCGGGGGTAGCTTCAGTCCCTGCTCCTGAAGCTGGCCCTGTAACTGCTGAAGCCCTGGTGGAGAATGTGCTGGATGAGGAGATCAGGAAACTTCACAGAGAGGAAAGCAATATGGCCGACCCTTCCGATTCCTCCCACTATGAAAGTGTGGATGAGGAGAGTGGGGTGAGGCCCAAAAAGAAAGAAAAGGGCAAAAGGAAAGGGAGAAAGAAGAGGTCAGAGCGCTCTGAAGCTCCTGGTACTACGGGCCAGGTCCAAAGCGGAAGCCTGGCTGCCCCCCCTCTGATTGACCTGTCAAACCGGTACCTCGTCCTCGATACCATCTCCTCCCCCTCCTTGGAGGGGGAAGGTGAGGGCGGGGTGCCTCGGGAGAAAGAGCCTCTGGGGGGAACTGGGCCCTGTCCTGTCGAGGCACCTTCCTCAGAGGGCAGGGCTAGACCGGGGCCGGACGGACACGGGGACCTTATGGACCAATCGGAGTCTAAAAAAAGATGTAAGAGTGGTCCTGCCCTTTCGTCGTCTTCGGGGGATGAGGGGGCTAAAAAGAAGGGGAAAAAGAAATAAAGGGTGAGGCCATCTAATTCAATCACCCTGTATGGCGGCACTCACCCCATTGACGCTGGCATCTATTAATTGTGCCAGCATAAAGTCGGATACGGCTAGATTTGCAGCCTTTGATTTTCTCGGCCGTGTTGAAGCCGACCTTTTGTATCTGCAGGAGACCAGGTTGTCAGATCTAGCCTCCCTGGTAAAAGCCAGGAGAGAGTGGAGGCGCGGCCCCTCCCACTGGTCTCTTGCGGCTGAGTCGTAAAGTGGGGTGGCGGTCCTTTTTACCGCTCCTGTTGAATGCCGACGGGTTATTGAATTAGAAATGGGGAGGTGCCTGATCTTAGATGTCTTCATGAAGGGACAGGAGCTCCGACTCATTAACATCTACGCCCCGCAAACTAAGCGGGGCCGTAAAGATCTCTTTATGAGGATTAAGCCCTTTCTTTTTACGAGTCGGCAAGTGATCTTTGGAGGGGACTTCAATAATGTCACGAGGTCCCAAGATAGGAGAGGCTCCAATGGTCTGCTGACTTGCGATAGTGTGGCACTGATTAGCATAACTAGAGAAGCTCGCCTAGAGGATGCCCACATCCGGAGCCCCTCGGGCCACGCGGGTTTCACCTATCATCAAGGTAGTCGCAGGTCTAGAATAGATAGGTTTTATTTGAAGGAGGAAGCTGTCTCTTCCGCAGTGTCCGTGGTTGCGGTGGAGTTCTCCGACCACTGTATGATTTTGTTTTCCCTGAATGTTTCAGAGACCCCCCGGATGGGAAAAGGTTATTGGAAGCTGAATTCGTCCCTCCTGGAGGAGGCGGAGGTAAGACAGTCCTTTGAGGATTTTCTTCAGAGTCAGGTACCTTTACTGGATCTTTGTAGTAATAAGCTGGAGTGGTGGGAGATATTCAAGAAGCGGGTTGCTGGGTTCTTCCGCCAGCTCTCGAGCCTCAGGTCCCTGAACAGGTATCGCTTGTATCAGGGTCTGAGGAGGAAACTCGAGCTTCTCGTCTCGACTAGTGTTGCTCGCGAATATTCGCAATTCGAATATTATTCGCGAATATCGCATATTCGCGAATTCGCGAATTTCGCGAATATAGCGCTATATATTCGTAATTACGAATATTCGTTTTTTTTTTGTTTTTTTCTTCACAATACACATCACAGTGATCATCCCTCTCTGCTTCCAGCTTGTGTGGTGTAAAGAAGGTTCTAATACTACTGTGTGAGACTGGCGCGCGAAAATTCGCATATGCTAATTTTCGCATATGCGAATTTTCGCGTATGCTAATTTCGCATATGCTAATTTTCACATATGTTAATTTTCGCATACGCGAATGTTCGCGTATGCGAAAATAAAACGAGAATATAACGAATATGCGAATATTCGCGAATATATGACGAATATTCGTCCATATATTCGCGAATATTCGCGAATTCGAATATGGCCTATGCCGCTCAACACTAGTCTCGACTGGAGGTAGCCGGGAGGATATCTCCAGAGTGAAATCCTTGCTGATGAGGTGTCAGTACGATAGGCAAGCATCTTTGGTTTTTGAGAGGGATTTCGGGAAGTACCGCTCGCCCGACCCTTACAGAAACTGTAAGATGTCAGTGTGTAGTAAAGTCATTTCAGGACTGATTGATAGTACGGGATCTCTGAATCGGTCCAGATCAGGGATCTTGGAGGTCGTCAGATCCTTCTACTCGCACCTCTTGGGAAGGAAGGATCTAGATCGAGACAGGATGTCGGCTTTCCTGGCTGAAACCATTCCTGAGACAGGGGTAGACCCCTCTCTTGTTGTTTTGGCAGAAGAAATCAGGGAAGAGGAAGTGAGACTGGCGATCGAGGGGCTTGCCCCTAAGAAGTCGCCAGGTCCGGATGGCTTAACATCCGAGTGGTACAGGACCTTTAAGGAGTCTTTAGCTCCCCTCTTGACTGAGGTATTCAATGAGTGTCTCTCCTCGGGCACTCTGCCGAAGTCAATGAGGAGGTCAGCCCTGATTCTTCTCTCAAAGGGTAAAGATCCCAGCCGAATTGAGAATTGGAGGCCCATAGCTCTTCTCAATACGGACAGGAAGCTTCTGGCCAAGATACTGTTTAATCGGCTGGTGAAGTTTGCACCCCGGCTCCTTTCGGGGACTCAGCACTGCTCTGTTCCAGGCCGAAGCACCTTAAGTGCTGTCCTTAGTGTCAGGGAGGCAGTGGAGCGGAGTAGTGCGGGTTTCTGGAAGGGGTACTTGCTGTCCCTGGATCAGGCCAAGGCGTTTGATCGGGTGAACCACGAGTACCTCTGGTCCGTCCTCCTGAGATATGGCTTACCGAGTACTTTTGTTAATTGGCTTAAGATCTTGTATGCAGGGGCAGAGAGTTTCCCGCTGGTGAACGGTTGGCCTGGCCGCTCTTTTGAGGTGGGGTCCGGAGTCCGTCAGGGTTGTCCTTTGAGCCCGCTTTTATACGTGTTCGCAATCGATCCCTTCGTCCGGAGGGTAGATTGTGGGCCGTTGGCGGGAGTCGGGATGAGTCTGGCGGAGCTGGATGTCACCCAGAGAGTGGTGGCGTACGCTGACGATGTCACTATTTTCGTCTCCTCACAGGAGGAGGTCGATGTGGTGATGTCGGAGGTGGACCGCTACTCGGAGGCATCCGGGTCAAAGATCAACCGGGATAAGTGTGAGAGTCTCTGGCTGGGAGGGGGGATCCCACGTTTGATCTCCCGGACACCCTTCCAGGGCCCCAAGAATCAGCAAAAGTCTTAGGCATCACATTCGGCCAGGATGATTATCCCACCAAAAACTGGGACGGTAAGCTCCAGGATGCCGCTCAGAAGGTGGACCAGTGGAAGGGTTGGTCTATGACCCTCAGGGAAAGGGTACAGCTGATCAAATCGTACCTGCTCCCCTTGTTTATCTATCTGGGCAGCGTATGTATCTTGCCAGAGGCTTACTACACTAGGATCTACAGCCTGTTTTTCCAACTGTTATGGGGGAACAGGATGAACCTAGTCAGGAGGGAGGTTATGTACCACACGAGGAGACTAGGGGGTTTATCTATGGTAAACCCTGTGGTGTTCTTTACGAACACCTTCTTGAAAGCTAACATCGCAAACCTCTGGAAAGAGAGGGCTCCTCCGTGGGTACTCTCCTGCAGGGAATGGTTTCGGCCTTTCTTCCAGGAATGGGAGAGAGGAGGGCGAGTGAAGGACCTCCGCACGCCCCATGGATATCTTCCGGCTTATGCTACCACGACTCTGAAGGCGATATGTCGGTGGGGTCTGGGAGTGTGGGAGATCAGGACCCAGTCAAGGCAGTTCCTTGACAAACGGGTTCTGTTGACCCATTTCCAGAAGCCTCTGGTGCTCAGGGACTGCCCAGGTCGGGATCTGAGGGTGGGGTTGTACCTTTTAAACATGAAAAGGATCCCCCAGAAGTTTTGGGACTTGGCCTGGCGCTGCTTTCAGGGGAAGCTATATGTAAGGGACAACCTGAAGTGCAGGAACTCTGATGACCGGGGATGTCCCCGAGAAGAGTGCGGGGACACGCTGGAAAGCATGGACCACTTCCTGCCTCATTGTCCCTTTAATATAGGGGTTTACAACAGGGTGGGCGCTTCCATCGGCTGGAGTCAACTTGCCGGCCTAACCTATCCGGAGTGGGCTTATGGGGCATTCAGGAACCTGGGTGGCCGAGATCGGGGCACTTTATTCTTAGTTAGTTTAGTGGTTAGGTACTACACGTGGAACGCACGGTGTTTAGTGTCGACCCAACAGAAAATCCTCTCCGAGGTGGAGGTCTGTAGGAATATCACCGGTGACCTCGGGAAGATCAGGTCTTTGGAGTATGGCAGTCTTGGTACCAGTAGGGCTTCTCTCCTGTGGAGAGGTTTTTCTTTTGATGTGCCCTAGGTACTAGACCTTTTTAGGTAGAGTACCTTTATTTTGGTTAGGGGCAGTGTTATAGGGATAGTGATAGGGTGAGAGCAGGGTCAGTTTTAATGGAGGGATAGAATTAGGGAAAATTGTAGGGGGGAGTTAGGGAAAGAGTTTAAAATTATTTTGATGTATCAAGTCTGCCATCCTTCTTCCTGGTGGTGGGTTAATGCATGCGCACGCTAGCTTTTTGTTTTGTTTTAAGCTGATATGGTATGAATGGCTTACAGGCGACCAAACTTGGGCCTAAGGTAGCTTTGGTTTAGTGTGTATATGTTAGTGTGTATAAGTTTGTGTGTAAGTTGGTTGGGAGGAGTGCTAGGTGGGGAGGGTGTATTTGTGGGTGGTGGTGTTTTGCTTTTCTTTTGGGGACCTGACATGGGTCAGTTAGGTACAGGACTTTGTGTATGAACGGTATGGACTCTGACCCATGTGCAGGAGGGGTGGTGTGGGAGAGGGTACAGTTTTAGTGTAGGGATTTTGGTAGGGTTTTCTATTGTTTTTGTAGGTTTTCTTTAGTGTATATATATTTATTTTTAGTTAAATACTATATTATTATGTTCATGTGATTTTGTATGTATATTGTTTATATATTGTTTTCATTTTGTTTCTATATTACAGCATTACAGTAGTCATGGCAGTCGGACCAGTTATTATGTTACGTGGTTTACTTGATTTTATCATGTTGTTACGTTGTTTATTTTATAAAAAATTTTTTTTTTTTGTAGCCAGGTAGTGCTAAATTTTATGTTTATATTTTGCTAAGCCAAGTTGTGCTTTTGTATTTTTTTTTTTTTATTTATTTATTTTTTTTGTATTTTTTTGTGTTTCCCGAATATGGATGGTTTTGAGTTGTAGCCAGGTAGTGCTAAATTTTATTTTCATATTTTGATAAGCCAAGCGCTATTTTTATGTTCGTTTTTGGTATGCGTGTGAGTGTGGTTCGGTTAGGTGGGTTGGCATATTTTAGGTTTTTGTAAAGCTGGGCTGGCCGGTTAGGCAGGGTTTTGTTTTTGTTCTTTGGTACCAGTGTATTTCTTATTTATGTTATAGCTGGTTAAGCTTGTTTTGTGTTTTTGTATAAGTTTTGTACTTTTATAATAAAAAAAGAGTGTCAGCAGAGAGCACTGTGGTCAGACTGAAAAGAACTACTGGAAGTGTTAAAGGGGTACTACCGTGGAAAACTTTTTTTTTAAATCAACTGGTGCCAGAAAGTTAAACAGATTTGTAAAATACTTCTATTCAAAAATCTTAATCCTTCCAGTACGTGCGTAACGACGTGATGACGGCGACGTGAGAGCGACGATCCCAGGCAGCGGAGGCGTTCCGGAGCGGCGGGGACACCCCGGGGACGCGGCGACAGCGATGGAGGGCGACATTCAGGGCAGTGGTGACGGTCCGGAGCAGCGGGGACAGGTGAGTATAACTGCCTATACTTTACATTGCACGGATCCCTCAACATACGATGGTTTAAACAAACGATGGTCCATTTGGAACGGATTACCATGGTATGTTGGGGGACCACTGTATGCTGATTGTGTTTGCTTTGGATCCGGGAGATAAGAGAGTGAATTTAGTGACTACAGCCCCTTATATACTAAGGAGGCTGGACTAATCCCATTGGCTGCAAAGCCTGTAGATCCTGAACCCTGAGAACTCTGGGTACAACACATGACATCATCACATGACCCAAGGAAGGTCCTAAATATCTGTACAACCATTACAATATATCACGTGACCTGGGAAGGTCCTATACATTTGTACACTATACAGAAATACCTTTATATGAGGCGACCAAGGGGCAAGCCCTGCAGGAGAGCCCTGTGGAATAGAGGAACTCTAACTGAGGGGACTTTAGACAGGGACAGGATGAGGTCCTGTACGGGACACCACACAGGCATGCTAGGAGTTGTAGTACTGCAACAGCTTGAGGCACACAGGCTGTATAGACCGGTGTTTCCAAGAGATACCAGCAATTCTTGGGGGGGCCAAAACTGCTGACAGTTCTCACAACAGTTTGCTATGGTTGGGGATCCTTAGGGATCCAAAAAGCAATTCCTAAATTGAGCGGCCCTTTCACACAGCAGAATCCAACCAATTTACCAAAGAATTCTGTTTGCAGCCGCAGCTATGCCTATGGGCCAGTGCTTCACAACCAGGGTGCCTCCAGGTGTTGCAAAACTACAACTCCCAGCATGCCCAGAGTTGTAGTTTTGCAACATCTGGAGGCACCCTGGTTGGGAAACACTGCTATGGGCACTAGGAGCACTCTGATATGCGTTGTCTCCATTGACTGCTATTCATTTTCAAGCAGATTCTGCAAAAAGTAGTGACAATAAATCTGTGAATGGGACAGTTGAAATCCTGTTAATTTTTTAATGTTAAAGGGGTACTCCAAAGGGAAAAAAATTTGAATCAACCAGTGCCAGTTATACACAGATTTGTAAATTACTTCTATTTAGATATCTTAAAGGGGTACTACTGTGGAAAACTTCTTTTTTTTTTTTTTAAATCAACTGGTGCCAGAAAGTTAAACTGCTAGGCTGCTAGGGTCTATCGGCTACACGCTACTTACCCCTAGAGTGCTTCACATAACCTACCTAGGTTACTTTAAGAATTAAATGTTAAATTTGTTAGCTCGCAAAAGCACCTACTGGCCAGGCAGAGCATCTCACACACGCAAAGAAGGAGACGAAGAAGTGTACCTAACAGTGGCAGGAATTGAATTTCAATAGGCTACAATCCCTAAAGTGTTTTCTTAAGTGAGATATTATTTTGGTGTATGTACTAGAGAAACTTGACGTAGTACATTTAAGTCAGTAATCTAGAGTACTATGTGTGCAAGTACTATTATAAGGGCAATCTTCCCTATTATTTTTATTGAGACAGGTGCTAGCGATGGGCGACAGCAATACTACTACCCTCGGAGGAGCCGGTGTGTCACCTATTTAGCAACTACTAAACACCTTTAAAACCTTTTATACATTTGTATGTACAAGAATCATTTACATTTTAGTGTTGAGTGTACACGTGCAACACACCGACATTTTTCGTGTACAGCTCTGACTAACTTTTTATGTACATAGACATTAGACTATCTTTCTATGTACAAGAACCATATACATTCCTACTATACAGACCTACACAATTATCAACACTCCAACATGGTTCAGGCGCATTCACCTGATAAACGCAACATTTAGCATAAGAGTTCTTATGAAGCTGCTGGTATATGCATAAAACAGACGTGTAAGGATCAGCAGTCCACCTACACTAGGAGTCCAATTAAAGGAAAATATACAAAGTGGCATGTAAGGATCAGCAGTCCACCTACACTAAGAGTTCATGGAAGGGAAAAGTAAACACTGCCTTAACCACAACTCAGCCGGGTACAGTCCTTAATGAATCTCCTACAGGCTAGGAGTCTCTTGACTTAATAGTCAGGCACAAGCTTAGTGGTTACGTTGCTGAACTTTGAACTTGAACAATCTTAGCACAGTCCTGCTAGGCACAATTCTTGAACTTGGTTGCTGCAAAACAAAAGTGGTTAACATAAGAAACAATCTAACATTACTTTAAAGTCTTTTAGAGAGTATTCTTCTTTATTCTTGTTGTGCCTCTCTTGGTTCCTCTGTACCTCCCAACATCAGGGGCAGGTGTAGAATTGACATAGCTTTGCCACACCACATTGGTGAGGAATGAGTGGTGGAAGGCAGCATTAGAAGAGGACACAGGCTTTCTAGCCGGGATCAAAGTGGGGCAATGGGGCTTGAGTACCATCTCCAAACTAGGATAGACCCATGACTCTTTCGTCGGTACCCTGGAAGCAGGCAAACTCTGCATGTCAGAAGAGGGCCTTGGTACATACGTTGGTACCTGTGCAGGAGGCAAACTCTCATTGCTCCGAGAGGGCCTAGGTACGTGCGTTGGTACCTCTGGAACAGACAAACTCTCATTGCTCCGAGAGGGCCTAGGTACAGTCTTTGTTGCCCACAATTTGGGCTTACTTTCCTGAACTTGAGCAGGACTTGACTCTCAACGGTATGTAGAAAATGAAGAACTTGACTCTTTGCTGTACATAGAAGATGATGAACTTGACTCTTTGCTGTACATAGAAGATGATGAACTTGACTGTTGAGGCTCCTCCTCCTTTGGTACGCTGGTGGAGGCTTTAGGAGCAGACCTTTTCGGCCTCAAGTTGAAGGGATCGGACTCCCAATCAGTTGACGGAAAATATTTGAAGGGAAGCTGTGTTGGGGCTGTTGGTCTGGTGACCGCTGCAGCCCATTCTCCACGAAGGCTCTGGACGGGGGTGTACTCTACAATTTCACCCACCTCCAAGGTGTAGAACTTGTTATGGAGATATGGCCTTTGCACTGCTCGCCAGTTTACAAGGATGGTCTGCCCAGTGTGGTAGTCAAGGAGTATCCCATAACCTCTGACCTTGTCGAACTTGGCCACAGTTGCTCTCCTTCTTTCTAATGGCTCCTCCCTCTCTCAGGGGTGATCCCATTTACGAATGTACAATGCCTCCCTTTCTTTGGTGTTTTCTTGCCACCGTACTTTCTCTCCATGGGGCAAATGCACGTGCTTGGGGGCATAGAGTTCTTTGTGTCAGGCCTTTAGCTTTTCCATCAATTCGTCCCGCTCGGCTTCTTGACGGGCCCTTTCTTTTTCTGCAGTTGGGATTGGTGGGAGTGGCTTCCCAAGTAATGGTTGAAGTACTCTGTGCATGTACTCGATCAGCTCCGGCTCATCTCCGAACACCCATTGCGGCAATTTTGGTGAGCACGGTCGTGCACTTGGCAAGCTTGATCGAGGCATGACCTCAGGGCTGGAGGAGGAAGAATGGGCCGCCTCTGGCGGGGTACTCACTGCAGACTCCTCCGATGGGATCTCGGCCCACAAGCCCCAAGTTCTGTGGTGACAGGACAGTCTCACCGGCGATGCACCTCCAGGTGTCCCTGCGCTCTCAGCTGGAGGTGTGTCTGACCAATCGTCGTCATCATAAGGCAGTGGGGGAAGATTGCAGGCCCTCTCTTCGTCTAATGACAACCGCTGCAGACGGTCAGCAAATTCTTGAAAGAGTGGGGCTGAGACTGCCACAACTTTCCGCTTTTCCGGCGCCATTTTGCCAACTCCACCTTGTGGAACGCTGCTCTCTGCCATATCTGTACTCTCCGGCTCTATGTGCAGACTGAAGAGGTCGCGTGGCGTCTTTTGTAGTGGGCTTCCCCAAAATGGCGGCCGGCAGCAAGGACGTTATCGGTGCAGCCCCGACTTCCGGTCCCTCCAGAGACGACTCCTGCATCTCCAAGTTCCCTTTCGGCTGTGACACAGCAACTTGGCAGCCACGCCCAGGGGCGGGGCATGGCACAGCGCAGGCTTTCTTCATGCGCTTTTCCAGCAGCAGTTCGGCTCCGCCTGTGCCGACCGGACCAGAGGATTGCAGCATGAACTTATTGCGCAGTTTACACATCTTAGTTGTAGATGAATTTTCGCCTCGTCCCCATACTTTTCTCGTGGCCCCCTTGCATGGCGCACCACAACACCGCTCCCGTACACAGCAACATGGTTTACAGCACATGAATAAAGTTTGTTTTCTGGGGGGAGTACACTTTTACTAGTGGCGACTGTAGTAGGTACACACCCGAATCCTGTTCGTGCAACGCCAAAAAGGCTTTGTGGTAGGCCTCTGGGGTAGTGGTAGTGTAGTCAGGGTATTGCTTCAGTATATCAGGGGTTAAGGTTAACCCTAATGTTCGTGACGCCAGGCTGAGGGCTAGTATGCTGAGGTAATTCTCCGGCCTATTGCCGCCCTTCCCAGTAATGATAGGTGTTTGCAAATAATGACTGAAGGTCCACAAGATAGTTGAACTTGAACTTGGATAAACTTTACTTAAAGACTTGCGGTACATCCAATGAACAGTAACAGTCTCATTCAAACAGTTTCCATACACTTCAGTAACTGACAGTTGTTGCGGACCTTGACTTGAGCTATAAGACTCTGAATTTAGGGTTAATTGTGAAGATCCGACCGGATTTAGGGGATAGATAAGGTCCGGTGATCTTGCAGAGTGCTTAGGGATTGATACACTCACGATTTAGAAGAGATCAGCCGTCGCCGCAAGGCTCGGGCCTAACTCACTGATGACAGCAGCGCAGATCCTTCCCTGTCAACAGCCCACGAGGAAAGAGAGCTAACAATGGCCGCCGCTCCCTTATATGGGCAGGGCCGCTCTAATTGGTCCGAATATCTGTCACTCACCGTTACAAGGAATGATGGGTGCAGTACGTCATAGGGACCTCCAAAGATCCTTAAGCAAAAACCATAGAGTTTACCTGATCACGTGACCCGCAGGTCCTGCTACGCTCCGTACAGGTAATTAACCAATTATATACATTTGTACAATTATACTTATATAAATCCTGAATAAAACATTAGTTTAACTAATATCAAGATGAGAGGTGACAAGGGGCAGACTAGATAAGAAGGACCCTGACGTCCTAGGGACTCTGGCTATGGGGACCTATATACAGGTACCGTATAGGATGCGGTACCGGGACACCACACATATATCTCTCCAGTTACACATAGTGAGAGAATTTTACTCTCCCCTGTAGCATTAGTAATTTCCCTGGTGGCCTAGGGTCTCTTAAGAAAACAGTCAAATAGTTTTATACTCCCCTGTAGCATTAGTAATTTCCCTGGTGGCCTAGGGTCCCTTAAGGAAACAGTGAGATAGTTTTATTCTCCCCTGTAGTATTAGTAATAGCCCTGGTGGTCTTGGGTCCCTTAAGAAAACAGTCAAATAGTATTCGGTGGTCGAGGGCAGTTTAGGAATACACCCAAGTTGAAACCAAAGCAGTAAAAGCATTTATGATAATTATGGGCTAAGACAATAAAGGGGTTAATGATGACATCACTAGTGGTTTAAAGGGGTCAGAAGGTGAATGACAATAGGGAAGATTTATCAAAACCTGTCCAGAGGAAATGTTGCTGAGTTGCCCATAGCAACCAATCAGATCGCTGCTTTCATTTTTGAAAAGGCCTCTGAAAAATGAAAGAAGCAATCTGATTGGTTCCACTGAACTGGTTTTGATAAATCTCCCCCTAATATCCCTAGGGCAGTAAAGGCATTAATAGTAACCCCCACGGTAGTTTGGAGCACTGACCAGATTTACGATAACATCTCTGATGGTCTGTAGGCTACCTGGCCGCTTAGGCATAGGTAACCCTGACTGCAGGGGACGAAAGGGTTAAGCACACAATGCAGCAGTTTAACCCTCCCACTATATGAGGTAACGGGGGGGGGGGGGGGGGGGGAGATACGCCCAGAGGATATATGGGTCAGCTCTCCACGGATATTGCCCTCTTTGTTCACCAACATTTCAGGTCCCATCCTCCCTCCCTTGTTTTTTATGTGTACAGTTTTGTTCTTCTTGACCGCGGGCCCTGTTGTGGGGCGTGATGGTTGTTGTTCTCCCTTTTATACAAAAAAATTAAAGAAAAAAAATTAGGAATAATATAAGTGCTATATGCACAGCAGAGGTGAGTTATCATGTTAGGGTCCCATCCGATATGAGGCCACCTCCGCGTGGTGGATGGGGGGACACATTTTGATCAAAAAGTGCGCTGAGAGCCTCCATTTTTTGACCTAGAGTGCTGTTGCAACTTTCTTGTTTGTACATTATATATATATATATATATATATATATATATATATATATACCGTATTTCTTTGAAAATAAGACCGGGTCTTATATTAATTTTAGTCACAAAAAACACACTAGGGCTTATTTTCAGGGTAGGGCTTATTTATTTACGGTATGTACCTTGAACAACATGGGGGGCTGTAGGAGTGTGGGGGATGGGGGGCTGTAGCAGTGTGGAGGATGGAGGGCTGTAGGAGTGTGGAGGATGCCGCACCCTCCCATCTTCAACACTGCTGCAGCAACCCACACTCCTGCAGCCCCCCATCCTCCACACTCCTGCAGCCCCCCATCCTCCACACTCCTACAGCCCCCCATCCTCCACACTCCTACAGCCCCCCATCCTCCCCTTCCCCCATCGTCCTCCACACTCCTACAGTGCCCCCCACCCCTTTACCATAATAAACTAGGGTACGCATTTCATCCCCCCCGGCTCAATTACGATAACTTGCCACGGGATAAGCCAAGGGGGGGGTGGATAGTGGTCTGCGGGCATTACTGGCAGCCGCGGTCCGGATCTGCCAGTTGATTATCCCTGGCCTAGGTCTTATTTTCGGGGTAGGGCTTATATTGCAGCCCACCCTGATAATCCTGCTAGGGTTTACTTTCGGGGTAGGGTTTATTTTCGGGGATTCACTAATCTACTGGAGTATAAGCCGAGTTTTCAGCACGATTTGTCATGCTGAAAACACCCCCCTCGGCTTATACTCGAGTGAACTCTCCGCCCTCAGTGGTCTTCAACCTGCGGATCTCCAGATGTTTCAAAACTACAACTCCCAGCAAGCCCGGACATCCATCGGCTGTCCGGGCATGCTGGGAGTTGTAGTTTTGAAACATCTGGAGGTCTGCAGGTTGAAGACCACTGCGGCCTTTGTCATCATCCAGACCCCCCTCCCCCCCCTTTAGTTTTGTACTCACCTCCCCTCGGCGGGACATTAGGGCGAGCTGGTCCGGGCCATCTGTGCTGCAGGGACCGTCCGGTGGGAAGGGATAGTCGTTCCGGGCTGTACATCTTCACCGGGGGGACCTCTTCTCCGCGCTTTGGGCCCAGCCCCAGAATAATGACATTGCCTTGACGACTCATGAACGTCCCTGTGCGTCGTCGTCAAGGCAACGTCATTATTCCGGGACCAGGCGCGGAGAAGAGGTCCCCCCTAGTGAAGATGGAAAGCCCGGAACGACTATCCCTCCCCACCGGACAGTCCCTGCAGCACAGATGGCCCGAACCAGCTCGCCCTAACGTTCCGCCAAGCGGAGGTGAGTACAAAACTAAAGGGGGGGGGGAGGGGGGTCTGGATGATGACGAAGGCCCCAGTGGTCTTCAACCTGCGGACCTCCAGATGTTTCAAAACTACAACTCCCAGCAAGCCCGGACAGCCGATGGCTGTCCAGGCATGCTGGGAGTTGTAGTTTTGAAACATCTGGAGGTCCGCAGGTTGTAGACCACTGTAATCAGACATTGACAAGCGGGGATGATGAAGGGGGGGTGTGGGATGATGACAGGGGGATGATGATAGGCGGTGATGATGAAGGGGGGATGATGACAGGTGGTGATGATGAAGGGGGGATGATGACAGGCGGTGATGATGAAGGGGGGATGATGACAGGCGGTGATGATGAAGGGGGGATGTGGGATGATGACAGGGGGAAGATGACAGGCAGTGATGATGAAGAGGGGATGATGAAGGGGGGGAGATGAAGGGGGGGATGATGAGAAGGTAATGATGAAGGGGGGGATGATGACAGGCGGTGATGATGAAGGGGGTGTGGGATGATGACAGGGGGATGATGACAGGCAGTGATGATGAAGAGGGGATGATGAAGGGGGGATGATGAAGGGGGGATGATGAAGGGGGGATGATGAAGGGGGGGATGATGACAGGCGGTGATGATGAAGGGGGGATGATGACAGGTGATGATGATGAGGGTGTTAATGACGGGGATCTGGATGATGACAGGCGGTGATGATGAAGGGGGGGTGGGATGATGACAGGGGGATGATGACAGGCGGTGATGATGAAGGGGGGATGATGACAGGGGGATGATGATGAAGGTGTTAATGACGGGGGTCTGGATGATGACATGGGGGATGATGTATTTCCCACCATAGGTTTATAGTCGAGGCAATAACTTTTCCTGGGTTTTTGGGGTGAAATTAGGGGCCTCGGCTTATATTCGGGTCGGCTTATACTCGAGTATATACGGTAGATTTAAAAAAAAATTAAAAAAGGAATTTAAAAAATAAATAAATACATAAAAAAGAAAGAGTGGTTGGATTCCTGGTTTTGGCCGTGGTGCTTTTCTTTTGTATTTGTGCCTTTTGTTCCTTAGGTATTGCGAGTCACAGCTGTGGTGAAGAGATCAGGTGCCGTTGGCATCCATGCCCGCTGTGGACATGGCGGGGCATACTACTTCGGCTGAAGCAGTCATTTCGGATAAGTTTAATGTTATGGTTACTGCTGTGCAGTTTTGCAATTTTCTATCGATTCCTGTTTATAAATATGAATAAAAGAGCTGTGATCACCACCCGGCCCACTTATAAGGAATGCAATGGTGTTGTGTCTTTATTGGGAAAGTGGGAGGAACAAGGGGTTAAGTATAAAAGGTTTGTCCAGGCCATCTATTGTAGTCATGGGGCTAACAATGGCATCCCTGGTGGGCTACAGCAGTGACAAGATTAACAATACCAAATACCTGAAAGCCTCCAACGAGCCCCGAAACTATTTGTTGTGTATCGCATTTGTTTTTACAGAAGTAACAAGCAGAGCTGTAAATGGGGGAGGGGGGCGCATACTTTTGTCCGGCCCCTGTAGCAGTACCAGTGGGTGCCGGACCGGGCAGTGTTTGGTTAGGTAGGGTTGCACAAGTCTGGACTTTCCTCTAGTTTTTGGCTCCACTCCCGGTTACACATTAATGGGATTGTTTGCTAAAATGCTGAAGGCTGATCCCACATAAAGGCTGAGGATGAGGACAGAGCCCAAATACATGATGGGGAGAGCAGTCCTGTGCCTGCTGCTGCTCACCGGCCTGACCGCCACGCACGCACAACCACCGTGAGTGTCCACAACATCTCTGCCGTGATCATGGCTCATATAGTGCTCTATGTATAGAGTATAATAGAATTGTATTATGGTCATGTTGGGGGTTGTAGTGCTCTATGTATAGAGTATAATAGAATTGTATTATGGTCATGTTGGGGGTTGTAGTGCTCTATGTATAGAGTATAATAGAATTGTATTATGGTCATGTTGGGGGTTGTAGTGTTCTATGTATAGAGTATAATAGAATTGTATTATGGTCATAGTGGGGGTTGTAGTGCTCTATGTATAGAGTATAATAGAATTGTATTATGGTCATGTTGGGGGTTGTAGTGCTCTATGTATAGAGTATAATAGAATTGTATTATGGTCATAGTGGGGGTTGTAGTGCTCTATGTATAGAGTATAATAGAATTGTATTATGGTCATGTTGGGGGTTGTAGTGCTCTATGTATAGAGTATAATAGAATTGTATTATGGTCATAGTGGGGGTTGTAGTGCTCTATGTATAGAGTATAATAGAATTGTATTATGGTCATGTTGGGGGTTGTAGTGCTCTATGAATAGAGTATAATAGAATTGTATTATGGTCATGTTGGGGGTTGTAGTGTTCTGTGTATAGAATATAATAGAATTGTATTATGGTCATGTTGGGGGTTGTAGTGCTCTATGTATAGAGTATAATAGAATTGTATTATGGTCATAGTGGGGGTTGTAGTGCTCTATGTATAGAGTATAATAGAATTGTATTATGGTCATAGTGGGGGTTGTAGTGCTCTATGTATAGAGTATAATAGAATTGTATTATGGTCATGTTGGGGGTTGTAGTGCACTATGTATAGAGTATAATAGAATTGTATTAAGGTCATGTTGGGGGTTGTAGTGCTCTATGTATAGAGTATAATATAATTGTATTATGGTCATGTTGGGGGTTGTAGTGCTCTATGTATAGAGTATAATATAATTGTATTATGGTCATGTTGGGGGTTGTAGTGTTCTATGTATATAGTATAATAGAATTGTATTATGGTCATGTTGGGGGTTGTAGTGCTCTATGTATAGAGTATAATAGAATTGTATTATGGTCATGTTGGGGGTTGTAGTGCTCTATGTATAGAGTATAATAGAATTGTATTATGGTCATGTTGGGGGTTGTAGTGTTCTATGTATAGAGTATAATAGAATTGTATTATGGTCATGTTGGGGGTTGTAGTGTTCTGTGTATAGAATATAATAGAATTGTATTATGGTCATGTTGGGGGTTGTAGTGCTCTATGTATATAGTATAATAGAATTGTATTATGGTCATGTTGGGGGTTGTAGTGCTCTATGTATAGAGTATAATAGAATTGTATTATGGTCATAGTGGGGGTTGTAGTGCTCTATGTATAGAGTATAATAGAATTGTATTATGGTCATGTTGGGGGTTGTAGTGTTCTATGTATAGAGTATAATAGAATTGTATTATGGTCATGTTGGGGGTTGTAGTGTTCTGTGTATAGAATATAATAGAATTGTATTATGGTCATGTTGGGGGTTGTAGTGCTCTATGTATATAGTATAATAGAATTGTATTATGGTCATGTTGGGGGTTGTAGTGCTCTATGTATAGAGTATAATAGAATTGTATTATGGTCATAGTGGGGGTTGTAGTGCTCTATGTATAGAGTATAATAGAATTGTATTATGGTCATGTTGGGGGTTGTAGTGCTCTATGTATAGAGTATAATAGAATTGTATTATGGTCATGTTGGGGGTTGTAGTGTTCTCTGTATAGAGTATAATAGAATTGTATTATGGTCATAGTGGGGGTTGTAGTGCTCTATGTATAGAGTATAATAGAATTGTATTATGGTCATGTTGGGGGTTGTAGTGTTCTGTGTATAGAATATAATAGAATTGTATTATGGTCATGTTGGGGGTTGTAGTGCTCTATGTATAGAGTATAATAGAATTGTATTATGGTCATAGTGGGGGTTGTAGTGCTCTATGTATAGAGTATAATAGAATTGTATTATGGTCATGTTGGGGGTTGTAGTGCTCTATGTATAGAGTATAATAGAATTGTATTATGGTCATAGTGGGGGTTGTAGTGCTCTATGTATAGAGTATAATAGAATTGTATTATGGTCATGTTGGGGGTTGTAGTGCTCTATGAATACAGTATAATAGAATTGTATTATGGTCATGTTGGGGGTTGTAGTGCTCTATGTATAGAGTGTAATAGAATTGTATTATGGTCATGTTGGGGGTTGTAGTGTTCTATGTATAGAGTATAATAGAATTGTATTATGGTCATGTTGGGGGTTGTAGTGCTCTATGTATAGAGTATAATAGAATTGTATTATGGTCATGTTGGGGGTTGTAGTGCTCTATGTATAGAGTATAATAGAATTGTATTATGGTCATGTTGGGGGTTGTAGTGCTCTATGTATAGAGTATAATAGAATTGTATTATGGTCATGTTGGGGGTTGTAGTGCTCTATGTAAAGAGTATAATAGAATTGTATTATGGTCATGTTGGGGGTTGTAGTGTTCTCTGTATAGAGTATAATAGAATTGTATTATGGTCATAGTGGGGGTTGTAGTGCTCTATGTATAGAGTATAATAGAATTGTATTATGGTCATGTTGGGGGTTGTAGTGTTCTGTGTATAGAATATAATAGAATTGTATTATGGTCATGTTGGGGGTTGTAGTGCTCTATGTATAAATTATAATAGAATCCAATTATGGTCATGTTGGGGGTTGTAGTGCGCTATGTATAGAGTATAATAGAATTGTATTATGGTCATGTTGGGGGTTGTAGTGCTCTATGTATAAATTATAATAGAATCCAATTATGGTCATGTTGGGGGTTGTAGTGCGCTATGTATAGAGTATAATAGAATTGTATTATGGTCATGTTGGGGGTTGTAGTGCTCTATGTATAGAGTATAATAGAATTGTATTATGGTCATGTTGGGGGTTGTAGTGCGCTATGTATAGAGTATAATAGAATTGTATTATGGTCATGTTGGGGGTTGTAGTGCTCTATGTATAGAGTATAATAGAATTGTATTATGGTCATGTTGGGGGTTGTAGTGCTCTATGTATAGAGTATAATAGAATTGTATTATGGTCATGTTGGGGGTTGTAGTGCTCTATGTATAGAGTATAATAGAATTGTATTATGGTCATGTTGAGGGTTGTAGTGCTCTATGTTTAAAGTATAATAGAATCCAATTATGGCCATGTTGGGGGTTGTAGTGCGCTATGTATAGAGTATAATAGAATTGTATTATGGCCATGTTGGGGGTTGTAGTGCTCTATGTATAGAGTATAATAGAATTGTATTATGGTCATGTTGGGGGATGTAGTGTTCTGTGTATAGAGTACAATAGAATTGTATTATGGCCATGTTGGGGGTTGTAGTGTTCTCTGTATAGAGTATAGTAGAATTGTATTATGGCCATGTTGGGGGTTGTAGTGTTCTCTGTATAGAGTATAATAGAATTGTATTATGGTCATGTTGGGGGTTGTAGTGCTCTATGTATAGAGTATAATAGAATTGCATTATGGTCATGTTGGGGGTTGTAGTGTTCTATGTATAGAGTATAATAGAATTGTATTATGGTCATAGTGGGGGTTGTAGTGCTCTATGTATAGAGTATAATAGAATTGTATTATGGTCATGTTGGGGGTTGTAGTGCTCTATGTATAGAGTATAATAGAATTGTATTATGGTCATGTTGGGGGTTGTAGTGCTCTCTGTATAGAGTATAATAGAATTGTATTATGGCCATGTTGGGGGTTGTAGTGTTCTATGTATAGAGTATAATAGAATTGTATTATGGTCATAGTGGGGGTTGTAGTGCTCTATGTATGGAGTATAATAGAATTGTATTATGGCCATGTTGGGGGTTGTAGTGTTCTCTGTATAGAGTATAATAGAATTGTATTATGGTCATAGTGGGGGTTGTAGTGCTCTATGTATAGAGTATAATAGAATTGTATTATGGTCATGTTGGGGGTTGTAGTGCTCTATGTATAGAGTATAATAGAATTGTATTATGTTCACAGTGGGGGTTGTAGTGCTCTATGTATAGAGTATAATAGAATTGTATTATGGTCATGTTGGGGGTTGTAGTGTTCTGTGTATAGAATATAATAGAATTGTATTATGGTCATGTTGGGGGTTGTAGTGCTCTATGTATAGAGTATAATAGAATTGTATTATGGTCATGTTGGGGGTTGTAGTGCTCTATGTATAGAGTATAATAGAATTGTATTATGGTCATAGTGGGGGTTGTAGTGCTCTATGTATAGAGTATAATAGAATTGTATTATGGTCATGTTGGGGGTTGTAGTGCTCTATGTATACAGTATAATAGAATTGTATTATGGTCATGTTGGGGGTTGTAGTGCTCTATGTATAGAGTATAATAGAATTGTATT
This sequence comes from Hyla sarda, assembly GCF_029499605.1. NCBI lineage: Eukaryota > Metazoa > Chordata > Amphibia > Anura > Hylidae > Hyla > Hyla sarda. The sequence continues at coordinate 27,268,656 of NC_079192.1, read as the reverse complement.
ATGGTCATGTTGGGGGTTGTAGTGTTCTATGTATAGAGTATAATAGAATTGTATTATGGTCATGTTGGGGGTTGTAGTGCTCTATGTATAGAGTATAATAGAATTGTATTATGGTCATGTTGGGGGTTGTAGTGCTCTATGTATAGAGTATAATAGAATTGTATTATGGTCATAGTGGGGGTTGTAGTGCTCTATGTATAGAGTATAATAGAATTGTATTATGGTCATGTTGGGGGTTGTAGTGCTCTATGTATAGAGTATAATAGAATTGTATTATGGTCATTTTGGGGGTTGTAGTGCTCTATGTATAGAGTATAATAGAATTGTATTATGGTCATGTTGGGGGTTGTAGTGCTCTATGTATACAGTATAATAGAATTGTATTATGGTCATGTTGGGGGTTGTAGTGCTCTATGTATAGAGTATAATAGAATTGTATTATGGTCATGTTGGGGGTTGTAGTGCTCTATGTATAGAGTATAATAGAATTGTATTATAGTCATGTTGGGGGTTGTAGTGCTCTATGTATAGAGTATAATAGAATTGTATTATGGTCATGTTGGGGGTTGTAGTGCTCTATGTATAGAGTATAATAGAATTGTATTATGGTCATAGTGGGGGTTGTAGTGCTCTATGTATAGAGTATAATAGAATTGTATTATGGTCATGTTGGGGGTTGTAGTGCTCTATGTATAAATTATAATAGAATTGTATTATGGTCATGTTTGGGGTTGTAGTGCTCTATGTATAGAGTATAATAAAATTGTATTATGGTCATAGTGGGGGTTGTAGTGTTCTATGTATAGAGTATAATAGAATTGTATTATGGTCATGTTGGGGGTTGTAGTGTTCTGTGTATAGAATATAATAGAATTGTATTATGGTCATGTTGGGGGTTGTAGTGCTCTATGTATGGAGTATAATAGAATTGTATTATGATCATGTTGGGGGTTGTAGTGCTCTATGTATAAATTATAATAGAATCCAATTATGGTCATGTTGGGGGTTTTAGTGTTCTGTGTATAGAGTATAAAAGAATTGTATTATGGTCATGTTGGGGGTTGTAGTGCTCTATGTATAGAGTATAATAGAATTGTATTATGGTCATGTTGGGGGTTGTAGTGCTCTATGTATAGAGTATAATAGAATCCAATTATGGCAATGTTGGGGGTTGTAGTGTTCTGTGTATAGAGTATAATAGAATTGTATTATGGTCATGTTGGGGGTTGTAGTGCTCTATGTATAGAGTATAATAGAATTGTATTATGGTCATGTTGGGGGTTGTAGTGCTCTCTGTATAGAGTATAATAGAATTGTATTATGGTCATGTTGGGGGTTGTAGTGCTCTATGTATAGAGTATAATAGAATCCAATTATGGCCATGTTGGGGGTTGTAGTGCTCTATGTATAGAGTATAATAGAATCCAATTATGGTCAAGTTGAGGGTTGTAGTACTCTGAGGGAGATTTATCAGAATCTGTGTAGATGAAGAGCGATGCAGTTGCCCATAGCAACCAATTAGATGTCACTTTCATTTTTAAAGGTTAACCATGTTGAGTTGACCATGTTGGGGGTTGTAATATTCTTTGTCTAGAGCAGTGTTTCCCAAGCAGTTTGCCTCCAGCTGTTGCAAAACTACAACTCCCAGCATGCCCGGACAGCCAAAGGCTGTCCGGGCATGCTGGGAGTTGTAGTTTTGCAACAGCTGGAGGCACAATGTTTGGGAAACACTGGTATGGCATATTATAGAATTTTATTTCGGTCATGTCCAGGGGTCGGATCATGTTTGATCTGTGTTCCTATTGGTGTCTCCACTTGTTTGTTAATATATAGATGAGATATTGTATACAGCTTGTATACAGTACAGTATTGTATACAGCTATAACCTCCCTGTGTATCCTACGAACCGAACTCCAGAAAGCGATAACAAGTGAGTGATGATGTATAACACAGGCCATTGTGCCACCTCCAGTGATGGTGTCTCTGCCAACAGATGCGTCCTCCTCATGCCCAACATCCTGCACGTGGAGGTGGAGGAGACCATTGTGCTAGATGCTCACTTACAGAAAGATCCCTTCAAGGCTGAAATCACCATCCAAGACTTTCCTCAGAAGACCCTGGATGTAGCCAAGACTACAGTGTCCCTAAACAGTGCCAATGGCTTCCTGGAGAAAGTGAAAGTAAAGGTGAGAAGATGAGGCCTCTAAGGATGTAGTTACCTGTAAGAATATAACTACTATAATACCGCCTCCTATATACAAGAATATAACTACTATAATACTGCCTCCTATATACAAGAATATAACTACTATAATACTGCTCCCTATATACAAGAATATAACTACTATAATACTGCTCCTATATACAAGAATATAACTACTATAATACTGTTCCTATATACAAGAATATAACTACTATAATACTGCCTCCTATATACAAGAATATAACTACTATAATACTGCCTCCTATATACAAGAATATAACTACTATAATACTGCTCCTATTTACAAGAATATAACTACTATAATACTGCTCCTATATACAAGAATATAACTACTATAATACTGCTCCTATATACAAGAATATAACTACTATAATACTGCTCCTATATACAAGAATATAACTACTATAATACTGCTCCTATATACAAGAATATAACTACTATAATACTGCCTCCTATATACAAGAATATAACTACTATAATACTGCTCCTATATACAAGAATATAACTACTATAATACTGCTCCTATATACAAGAATATAACTACTATAATACTGCCTCCTATATACAAGAATATAACTACTATAATACTGTTCCTATATACAAGAATATAACTACTATAATACTGCCTCCTATATACAAGAATATAACTACTATAATACTGCCTCTTATATACAAGAATATAACTACTATAATACTGCTCCTATTTACAAGAATATAACTACTATAATACTGCTCCTATATACAAGAATATAACTACTATAATACTGCCTCCTATATACAAGAATATAACTACTATAATACTGCTCCTATATACAAGAATATAACTACTATAATACTGCCTCCTATATACAAGAATATAACTACTATAATACTGCTACTATATACAAGAATATAACTACTATAATACTGCCTCCTATATACAAGAATATAACTACTATAATACTGCCTCCTATATACAAGAATATAACTACTATAATACTGCTCCTATATACAAGAATATAACTACTATAATACTGCTCCTATATACAGGAATATAACTACTATAATACTACCTCCTATATACAAGAATATAACTACTATAATACTGTTCCTATATACAAGAATATAACTACTATAATACTATTCCTATATACAAGAATATAACTACTATAATACCGCCTCCTATATACAAGAATATAACTACTATAATACTGCTCCTATATACAAGAATATAACTACTATAATACTGCTCCTATATACAAGAATATAACTACTATAATACTGCCTCCTATATACAAGAATATAACTACTATAATACTGCTCCTATATACAAGAATATAACTACTATAATACTGCTCCTATATACAGGAATATAACTACTATAATACTACCTCCTATATACAAGAATATAACTACTATAATACTGTTCCTATATACAAGAATATAACTACTATAATACTATTCCTATATACAAGAATATAACTACTATAATACCGCCTCCTATATACAAGAATATAACTACTATAATACTGCTCCCTATATACAAGAATATAACTACTATAATACTGCTCCTATATACAAGAATATAACTACTATAATACTGCTCCTATATACAAGAATATAACTACTATAATACTGCTCCTATATACAAGAATATAACTACTATAATACTGCTCCTATATACAAGAATATAACTACTATAATACTGCCTCCTATATACAAGAATATAACTACTATAATACTGCTCCTATATACAAGAATATAACTACTATAATACTGCTCCTATATACAAGAATATAACTACTATAATACTGCCTCCTATATACAAGAATATAACTACTATAATACTGTTCCTATATACAAGAATATAACTACTATAATACTGCCTCCTATATACAAGAATATAACTACTATAATACTGCCTCCTATATACAAGAATATAACTACTATAATACTGCTCCTATTTACAAGAATATAACTACTATAATACTGCTCCTATATACAAGAATATAACTACTATAATACTGCCTCCTATATACAAGAATATAACTACTATAATACTGCTCCTATATACAAGAATATAACTACTATAATACTGCTCCTATATACAAGAATATAACTACTATAATACTGCCTCCTATATACAAGAATATAACTACTATAATACTGCTCCTATATACAAGAATATAACTACTATAATACTGCCTCCTATATACAAGAATATAACTACTATAATACTGCCTCCTATATACAAGAATATAACTACTATAATACTGCTCCTATATACAAGAATATAACTACTATAATACTGCTCCTATATACAGGAATATAACTACTATAATACTACCTCCTATATACAAGAATATAACTACTATAATACTGTTCCTATATACAAGAATATAACTACTATAATACTATTCCTATATACAAGAATATAACTACTATAATACCGCCTCCTATATACAAGAATATAACTACTATAATACTGCTCCTATATACAAGAATATAACTACTATAATACTGCTCCTATATACAGGAATATAACTACTATAAATATGAATAAGAGAAGAAGAAATGAAGATACCGCACTCACCCACTGTATGTGCTTGAAGATGTAGATTTATTCAGATCCTTGGAGATGGATCCGTAAGGTGGAGGACATGGAGGGGGATGAACGCCAGGACTAGTTTCGCGCCGAGCGGCGCTTCCTCTTACTGGTAATCCAGTCAGAGGAAGCGCCGCTCGGCGCGAAACTAGTCCTGGCGTTCATCCCCCTCCATGTCCTCCACCTTACGGATCCATCTCCAAGGATCTGAATAAATCTACATCTTCAAGCACATACAGTGGGTGAGTGCGGTATCTTCATTTCTTCTTCTCTTATTCATATTTATGGACTACCGAATTTATACCTGCACCCCCAGAGATTTTGTATACCTGAAGCTCCAAGACAACACCTCCACGAATAGGCTGTTACTTAGGGAGTCCAGTCACTGGTGCCACTCACCTCTCTCCACTTAGATATAACTACTATAATACTGCTCCTATATACAAGAATATAACTACTATAATACTGCTCCTATATACAAGAATATAACTACTATAATACTGCTCCTATGTACAAGAATATAACTACTATAATACTGCCTCGTATATACAAGAATATAACTACTATAATACTGCCTCCTATATACAAGAATATAACTACTATAATACTGCTCCTATATACAAGAATATAACTACTGTAATACTGCTCCTAAATACAAGAATATAACTAATATAATACTGCTCCTAAATACAAGAATATAACTACTATAATACTGCTCCTATACACAAGAATATAACTACTATAATACTGCCTCCTATATACAAGTATATAACTACTATAATACTGCTCCTATATACAAGAATATAACTACTATAATACTGCTCCTATATACAAGAATATAACTACTATAATACTGCTCCTATATACAAGAATATAACTACTATAATATTGCTCATATATACAAGAATATAACTACTATAATACTGCTCCTATGTACAAGACTATAACTACTATAATTCTGCTCCTATATACAAGAATATAACTACTATAATACTGCTCCTATATACAAGAATATAACTACTATAATATTGCTCCTATATACAAGAATATAACTACTATAATACTGCCTCCTATATACAAGAATATAACTACTATAATACTGCTCCTATATACAAGAATATATCTACTATAATACTGCTCCTATATACAAGACTATAACTACTATAATACTGCTCCTATATACAAGAATATAACTACTATAATGCTGCTCCTATATACAAGAATATAACTACTATAATACTGACCCTATATACAAGAATATTACTACTATAATACTGCCTCCTATATACTAGAATATAACTACTATAATGCTGCTCCTATATACAAGAATATAACTACTATAATACTGCCTCCTATATACAAGAATATAACTACTATAATACTGCTCCTATATACAAGAATATAACTACTATAATACTGCTCATATATACAAGAATATAACTACCATAATACCGCCTCCTATATACAAGAATATAACTACTATAATACTTTTTAGATTCCGGCAGAACCTTTTCTGAGGGATCCCAAGAAGAAGCAGTATGTCTTTGTTTCTGTGAAGTCGGGCAACTGCAACCTCAATAAAGTTGCGCTGCTGTCGTTCCAATCGGGATACATCTTCGTACAGACAGACAAGCCCATCTACACCCCAGGGACCACAGGTGAGGGGCCAGGGCCTGCTAGTTGTAGCTCTATGTTGCGGTGTACATTCTTTGACTGTATATTGTTTAGAGTTACTTTGTGTTGTTTTCTCCAGTCACATGTTTAGGTCCCGGTGTTGTCCTCTGGTGGCAGGAGACCAGGAGGATTCTCTGTAAAGCTTTGGATGTGACTGGAGGATAAGGCTCGATGTAACTCAAGATGAATCAGACAAAGCCTTTACTATGTGTCTTATATTGTTATACTTTCTGTTGTCTTTTATAGTTCTGTTCCGTCTCTTCATCACCGGGCTGGCACTAGAGCCCGACTCACGGGCAGTGGATGTGGAATTTTTAGTAAGTTTTTAAAGTCCTCTATATTCTATGATATAGGGGGTAAATTCAATTGTAACTTTTTACATATACGCCTTCACATGTTTTTCATGTATCAGCAGCATAAATCACTTCTTGCATTTGTAGTTTGCTACAATGTATCAGTGCTGGTAAATGTGTCAGTGTCAGGGTCCGGACTAGCGGCTGGTGAAGACACTGGAGGTGGATCCTCTGTGCCAGAGAGGCGATGACGCGGGCTGTACTGGGGAATCGGTTCTAAGCAGTTACTGGTGTTCACCAGAGCCCGCCGCAAAGCAGGATGGACTTGCTGCGGCAGTAACTACCAGGTCGTGTCCCCCAGTAGCGACTCGACCTCTCTGGCAGCTGAGACTCGCGCAGTACACAAGGACTAGACAGAGGCGAGGTCAGACGTAGCAGAAGGTCAGAGCAGGCAGCGAGGTTCGTAGTCAGGGGCAACAGCAGAAGGTCTGGGTACACAGGCTTGGGAACACACTATAACGCTTTCTCAGGGCACAAGGCAACAAGATCCAGCAAGGAGAGGAAGGGGAAGTGGGTTTTTATAGGAATGGGAGTGATTGGGCCAAGCACCAATTAGTGGTGCACTGGCCCTTTAAATTTTAGCAAGCCGGCACGCACGCGCCCTAGGGAGCGGGGCCGCGCGTGCCAGGAGGAAGGAGACGGGGGCGAGAGGTGAGTGACATGGGGCGCGATCCGAGGGCGGGCACGACCCGTGCCTCGGATCGTGTCCCCTCCGGAGACCAGGGAGCAGCACCCGGAGCGCTCAGCGTGACAGTACCCCCCCCCCCCCCCCTTGGGTCTCCCCCTCTTTTTGGAACCGAGGAATCTGTAGATGAGTTCCTTGTCTAGGATATTGTCCTCTGGCTCCCAAGACCTCTCTTCGGGGCCACAATTCTCCCAATCAACAAGAATTTTTTTTTACCTATGACAACCTTGGAAGCGAGGATTTCTTTAACCGAGAAGACGTCAGAGGACCCCGAGACAGGAGCAGGAACGGTGACCTTGGGGGAAAAGCGGTTAAGAATGAGAGGCTTGAGAAGGAAAACATGAAAGGAGTTAGGAATACGAAGAGAAGGAGGAAGATGGAGCTTGTAAGAGACAGAGTTGATTTGACTTTTGACCCTAAATGGCCCGAGGTAACGTGGACCCAGCTTGTAGTTAGGGACACGAAACCGAATATATTTGGCAGAGAGCCACACTTTGTCACCAGGGGCAAAGACAGGAGGAATTCTTCTCTTCTTGTCCGCATGTTTCTTCGTACGAGAGGAGGCCAGCGAGAGCGACTTTTGAGTCTCCTTCCAAATTGAGGAAAAGTCCCGGGTCAAATCATCTACGGCAGGAACTCCAGATGAAGTGGGAATGGGGAGGGGGGGGGGAAGCGGGTGATGGCGTACACCACAAAGAATGGAGACTTGGCGGATGACTCAGAGTTTTTGAAATTGTAAGAGAATTCAGCCCAGGGTAACAGGTCAACCCAATCATCTTGGCGCGAGGAGACAAAATGTCGCAGGTAGTCACCAAGGATCTGGTTTACTCTCTCCATTTGTCCATTAGATTGCGGGTGGTAGGCGGAGGAAAAATTCAATTTAATCTTCAATTGGGTGCAGAGTGCTCTCCAGAATTTCGAGATGAATTGAACGCCTCTATCGGAGACGATATGCGTAGGCAGTCCGTGGAAACGAAAAATGTGCAAAAAGAATTGCTTCGCCAATTGTGGCGCAGAAGGGAGACCAGGAAGCGGAACAAAATGGGCCATTTTGGAGAATCGATCAACGACCACCCAAATGACAGTGTTGCCATGGGATACAGGAAGGTCATTTACGTAGTCCATCACTATGTGTGACCAAAGATGTTTGGGTACCGGCAGAGGAAGAAGAAGACCCGCAGGCCTCTGGCGAGGAGTTTTATCACGTGCACAGACAGTACAGGAGCGTACGAAGTCAGTCACATCTTTTTCAAAGGAAAGCCACCAATAGTGTCTGGCAATCAACTGAATGGATTTCTTGATTCCAGCGTGACCCGCCAAGTGGGAGGAGTGACCCCATTTGAGAGTCCGTAGGCGAAGACGTGGGGGGACAAAGGTTTTTCCTGGAGGAACTGGCGCCAGAGAAGCAGGAGCAGCAGAGATCAGACACTCAGGGGGAATGATGTGTTGGAGAGAGGTTTCTGCTTCTGTGGCATCAGTGGAACGTGATAGGGCATCCGTCCTGACATTCTTGTCTGCAGGACGAAAATGGATCTGGAAATTGAAGCGGGCGAAGAACAATGACCACCTGGCCTGGCGAGGATTTAAGTGCTGGGCGGACTGTAGGTAGGACAGATTTTTGTGGTCAGTGTAGATGGTGATAGGGTGGAGGGATCCTTCCAGGAGATGCCTCCACTCCTCAAGTGCCAACTTAATGGCCAGCAATTCCCGGTCACCAATAGCGTAGTTTCTTTCAGGAGGAGAAAAGGTTTTAGAGAAAAACCCGCAAGTGACGTTTTTTCCTTTAGCGTTTTTTTGAAGAAGAACCGCCCGGCTCCTACTGAAGAGGCGTCTACCTCAAGGAAGAATGGTTTCAGAGGATCAGGCCTAGTCAAGACTGGTGCGGAGGCGAAGGCGGCCTTAAGGCGAGTAAAAGCTTCTTCCGCTTGGGGAGGCCAGGATCTCGGATTCGCATCTTTCTTGGTCAGAGCCCCAATGGGAGCCATGATAGTGGAGAAGTGGGGGATAAACTGACGGTAGTAATTAGCGAATCCGAGGAAGCGCTGGATAGAGCGAAGTCCGGAGGGGTGTGGCCAATCCAAGACCGCGGAGAGCTTGTCGGGGTCCATTTGAAAACCTTGTCCTTAGACCAGATATCCCAGGAAAGGAAGACAGGTACGTTCAAAGAAGCACTTTTCAATCTTGGCGTAGAGATGGTTAACACGGAGGCGCTGGAGCACTTGACAAACATGGAGGCGGTGTTCCTCTAGGTTGGAGGAGAAGATTAGAATGTCGTCGAGATAGACCACCACGCAAGTATACAACAAGTCCCGGAAGATTTCATTGACTAAGTCTTGGAAGACTGCTGGGGCGTTACAAAGACCGAATGGCATGACAAGGTATTCGAAGTGACCATCTCGGGTGTTAAAAGCGGTTTTCCACTCATCTCCTTCACGAATTCTGATGAGCTTATACGCGCCCCGGAGGTCAAGCTTAGTAAAAATCTTTGCTCCGCGCAGCCGGTCAAAGAGTTCCAAGATGAGAGACAGAGGGTAGCGGTTCTTTATAGTGATTTTATTGAGACCGCGGTAGTCAATACAAGGGCGTAGAGACCCATCCTTCTTGGCAACAAAGAAGAATCCTGCTCCAGCAGGAGAAGAAGACTTCCTGATGAAACCTTTTTTGAGATTCTCCTGAATATACTCCGTCATGGCCTCAGTTTCTGGAGCGGAGAGAGGGTAAATCCTGCCACTGGGCGGTGTGGTTCCAGGGAGCAAGTCAATAGGGCAGTCGTAGGGCCTATGTGGTGGTAAAACCTCTGCCTGTTTCTTGCAAAAGACATCAGAAAAGTCTTGATAGGCCTTTGGAAGGCCGAGCAATGGAGAAGCAATGGAGACTTGGCTGGTAGGTAGCGACTTAAGGCAGCGTGTGTGGCAGGAAGAGCCCCAGGATTTAATGTCCCCAGTGGTCCAGTCGAGGGTAGGAGAATGCCACTGGAGCCAGGGTAAGCCAAGAAGGATGTAAGAGGTGCAGTTAGGCAGGACAAAGAACTCAATCATTTCTTGATGGAGAACCCCCACGGTCATGCGTACTGGGGCCGTGCGGTAACGCACGGTGGAATTCAGTTGTTCTCCGTTAACTGAGGAAATGAAGAAGGGCTTGACGAGACGGATAACAGGGATGTTAAACCGGTTGATGAAGGAGGCTTTAATGAAGTTTCCTGCTGAACCAGAGTCCAAGAATGCCTCTGCAGAGAAGGAGGCTTTATCAGCTGGAGAAATCCGCACTGGAATAGTCAGGCGTGGAGAGGAAGAATTTACACCCAGTGACGCCTCTCCCACGTTCACTAGGTGCGAGCGTTTTCCTGACGCTGAGGACGAAGAGGACAGTCCTTTAGAAAATGTTCAGAGCTCGCACAGTATAAGCATAAGTTCTCGTTCCTCCGGCGAGTCCTCTCTTGCTGGGTCAGGCGAGACCGGTCCACTTGCATGGCCTCCTCAGCGGGAGGCACAGTAGCAGGCTGCAAAGGATGCTGGAAGAGAGGAGCCAGGCGTGGGTATCGCCTGGTGCGAACGAGATCTTTCTCCTGGCGGAGCTCCTGACGTCTTTCAATGTAGCGCATATCAATGCTGGTAGCCAGGTGGATGAGTTCAGTCAGGGAGGAGGGTATCTCTCGTGCAGCCAGACAATCCTTAATGTGGCTGGATAAACCTTTTTTAAAGGTCGCGCAGAGAGCCTCATTGTTCCAGGCCAACTCAGAGGCCAAAGTACGAAATTGTATGGCGTATTCGCCCACAGTAGAGTCTCCTTGGACAAGGTTCAGCAAGGCAGTTTCCGCAGATGAGGCACGGGCAGGTTCCTCAAAGACACTGCGGACTTCAGAAAAGAAGGACTGGATGGAGGCAGTGGCAGGATCGTTGCGGTCCCAGAGCGGCGTGGCCCAGGCCAAGGCCTTCCCAGAAAGTAAACTGACGACAAACGCCACCTTAGACCGTTCTGTGGGGAATTGGTCCGACAACATCTCTAAGTGCAGGGAACATTGGGACAGGAATCCCCGACACTTTTTAGAGTCCCCGTCAAACTTATCTGGGAGAGACAGGCGGACTCTAGCAGAGGTAGCAGCGGCTTGGAGAGGAGGAGATGCTGGAGCTGGCAGTTGAGGCTGTGGAGGCAGAAGCTGTTGTATCATGGCGGTCAACTGCGACAGCTGTTGTCCTTGTTGAGCAATCTGCTGGGACTGCTGGGCAACCATGGAGGTGAGATCAGCGAGGCTTGGCAGCGGCACCTCAGCGGGATCCATGGCCGGATCTACTGTCAGGGTCCGGACTAGTGGCTGGTGAGGACACTGGAGGTGGATACTCTGTGCCAGAGAGGCGATGACGCGGGCTGTACTGGGGAATCGGTTCTAAGCAGTTACTGGTGTTCACCAGAGCCCGCCGCAAAGTGGGATGGACTTGCTGCGGCAGTAACTACCAGGTTGTGTTCCCCAGTAGTGACTCGACCTCTCTGGCAGCTGAGACTGGCGCGGTACACAAGGACTAGACAGAGGCGAGGTCAGACGTAGCAGCAGGTCAGGGCAGGCAGCGAGGTTCGTAGTCAGGGGCAACAGCAGAAGGTCTGGGTACACAGGCTTGGGAACACACTATAACGCTTTCTCAGGGCACAAGGCAACAAGATACGGCAAGGAGAGGTAGGGGAAGTGGGTTTTTATAGGAATGGGAGTGATTGGGCCAGGCACCAATTAGGGGTGCACTTGCCCTTTAAATTTTAGCAAGCCGGCGCGCGCGCGCCCTAGGGAGGAAGCAGACGGGGGCGAGAGGTGAGTGACATGGGGCGCGATCCGAGGGCGGGCACGACCTGTGCATCGGATCGCGTCCCCGCCGGAGACCAGGGAGCAGCGCTCGCAGTCAGCGATGCCGACCAGAGCGCTGCAGACAGAAGCACGCCGTGAGCGCTCCGGGTCCTGCTGCCTCCCCGGAGCGCTCACGGCGTGCTTCTGTCTGCAGCGCTCCGGTCGGCATTCAGGATACCCTGATGAAGGTGTTGGAGCAACCCAGAAATGCGTTGGACACAATTTTAATAAATTATCCTTTTTTTTTTTTTTATCTCATATGAGCCTGGCATATAAGATAATTAATCTGGAGGTGTGGTGGAAATAATAGATGTTCAGGATTAATAGGACTGGATATGTAAGCCACAAGTAAATGACATTCGGTTATTGCACTTCTGCCAAAAGTCTTGATTATTTTTCAGAGCAATCCTGTGAACCAGGCTGCAAAAAGGGTGAGATTTAGGTACACCTCCTCCATAGATAGGTGCTTTTTGAGGAGTTGGGGGGGGGGGGGGGTGTCTTAATAAAGTATTTACTGTCTAGGGGATGGGGCTTAATATCCAGATTTTGGTTTGATTTGGATGAGTGCAACGATTCAGTATGATTTGGATTTTGTCTGAATTCCACAGAAAATTCAGATTCATTGGAATCCAAACTCATTGTGATTTGTTTCAGATTCTTTGCTCATAGAGGAGAAGGGACTCCTTTAAGGATAAGTGTCCCCACTTCTGTAAATTCACTGGGTCTGGACATTCTGCACCCAGCCGCTCCGTGTGCAGCACAGGAGCAGGGATGCCAGCCTTTTACAGGAGTCCCTGCTCCTGTGCACTGAGCAACCTGGAGGTAAGCAGCAATTCTGTATGGATCTCAGCTTACTGGGCTGTACACTCTGCACCCAGCGGCTCAGTGTTTTATAAACACCTACCTTTGACAGGAGACCCTGCTTCTGTACACTGAATCTTAACTTACTCTAAATTTACTGGCCGGACACTCTGCACCCTGGTGCTCAGTGTGCTGTACAGGAGCAGGGACATCTGCCTTTGACAGGAGTCCCTGCTCCTTTATATACTTTGCATGGGCAATCACAAGGCAATCTTTGCACTTTCAAATCTGAATCTGACCCGAAATAAATATCAGAAGATTTGTACTTCTCCCTATGCGATTAAGATCATTACATGCAGCGGACAGAGGGTAGGTAAAGGGTAGATAGTATGTTGTTTCTTTTGGACCAACATCTGACTATTCATAGTCTACATATGAATGTCTTCTCAACTCCAGCTCTATAACCAGTCTGGATTATAGAACAATCTCTTTGTGCTACAGGAGATAAGCTTCCGCTGGAAGAGTCTGGGCTTTCCCCCCCCCCCAACTTGGCAGAGGCTTTCTTCTCATCATTAAGAAGACTTGCACGCTTGGCTGAGTTGAGTGTCCATGTATATAGGAGATTAGAAATAGCTGATGGCTGGATGAGCATTATAAGTAGATGACCAGTTTAGAAATGTGTGGAAAGACTTTGTACGGTAAACAAAAACCCAACAGGTAGTTGGTAGGACATTGTGTCTGTGACTAGTGGTCGAAAACATTGGATTGAGACAACAGGGCGGGTGGTGTAGACAGAAGACCATTCATTCTGTTTGTTCTAGGACGCATAGTACACACCATAGTAATCCCCAAGAATGGTTCATCTGAGCGAGAAAAAGCTGAAACAGGAAAAACAAAGTATGTGGTAACAGGTGATGCCATCAACTAAGAACAAATAGGGCCTGGTGGGAAATGACAGACGGGCCGTTCTTATCAGGAAGTAAACAGAAGCAAGAAATCTCTGCTCATTGTGAATCCTGACCCTGAGCCAAAACAGATAAGAAGGACAGAGATTTACATAATCTATTATATCAACACCAGATAAGACCTGGAAGGAGGAAAGGACTTTACCGTAAACTGAAGGTACATTCTTCAGGCCGATCATAGACATTGTGGAGAATAGTGTTAAACACAAATATCCGTAATGCAAATTTTTATTGTGACTATCAGCACTTCGCGATTTCCCGAATATTTAGAATATAGTGCTATATATTTGTAATGACAAATATTCTTTTATTTTTTATTTTTTTCACCTGCAAATTTTTATGCGAATATTCCATGGAAAAAAAAGTGAACGGACATAGCGAATATGCGAATTTCGCGAACGTAGGATGAATAATCGTCAATATATTCGCGAACTATCGCAAATTCGAATATGGCCCCTGCCGCTCACCACTAGTATCTAGAGAAATTAGCCCTCGCGTGAACAACCGATCCTGCAAATCTCATTCACCAACAATATTGTATTACACACCATTATAGGTAGAGTCGACACCTTTCTTGCCAAAAAATATCGGCCATGCTAATTTGCATATTAATTATATATGCGTGACATCACAGGATAGACATATGCGGTGGGAATTTTGTTCTATTCTGATCCCTATAACTTTTTTATTTCTCCTCATACGGGCCTATATGAGGGCTCATTTGTTTGTGCCCTGATCTGTAGTTTTTAACAGGACTATTTTTGTTTTGCGCCCCGATCTGTAGTTTTTGATCGCTTTTTTTATTAAATTCGGGAGGTGCAGTTAGTTACTAACTACAACTCCCATCATGCCCTGATGCAGCCTGTGGCTCAGCAGCTGCCCCAAACGAAAACTACAACTCCCAGCATGTTGGACTGTATAGTAGTATATAGTATAGATCAGTGTTTCCCAACCAGGGGTGCCTCCAGCTGTTGTAAAACTACAAATCCCAGCATGCCCGGACAGCCGGGCTCTGTACACTGAGGACAAGCGGGGTCCTGTACACTGGGGACAAGAAGAGCTCTGTACACTGAGGACAAACGGGGCTCTGTACACTGAGGACAAACGGGACCCTGTACACTGAGGACAAGCAGGGCCCTGTACACTGAGGACAAGCGGGGCTCTGTACACTGAGGACAAGTGGGGCCCTGTACACTAAGGACAAGCGGGGCTCTGTGCACTGAGGACAAGCAGGGCCCTGTACACTGAGGACAAGAAGGGCTCTGTACACTGAGGACAAGCAGGGCTCTGTACACTGAGGACAAGCAGGGCTCTGTACACTGAGGACAAGCAGAACCCTGTACACTGAGGACAAGCAGGGCTCTGTACACTGAGGACAAGCTGGGCTTTGTACACTGAGGACAAGCTGGGCTCTGTACACTGAGGACAAGCAGGGCTCTGTACACTGAGGACAAGCAGGGATCTGCACACTGAGGACAAGCAGGGCTCTGTACACTGAGGACAAGCAGGGCTCTGTACACTGAGGACAAGCAGGGCTCTGTACACTGAGGACAAGCGGGGCCCTGTACACTGAGGACAAGCGGGGCCCTGTACAATGAGGACAAGCGGGGCCCTGTACAATGAGGACAAGCTGGGCTCTGTACAATGAGGACAAGCGGGGCTCTGTGCACTGAGGACAAGCGGGGCCCTGTACACTGAGGACAAGCGGGGCTCTGTACACTGAGGACAAACGGGGCTCTGTACACTGAGGACAAACGGGGCTCTGTACACTGAGGACAAGCGGGACCCTGTACACTGAGGACAAGCAGGGCCCTGTACACTGAGGACAAGCAGGGCCCTGTACACTGAGGACAAGCAGGGCCCTGTACACTGAGGACAAGCAGGACTCTGTACACTGAGGCTCTGTGACACACTCCCGGCTCACACAGCAGGATGATTGACAAGTCAGTTTTTGTTGGCAACAGTCACACTTTAAAAATACCGGCCATGAAATGGCCGGTATTTAACCAACCAATCCTCCAACTCCCAGAATGTTGCACCCTATACTATACCAGTGTTTCCCAACCAGAGCGCCTCCAGCTGTTGCAAAACTACAACTCCCAGGGCATGCTGGGAGTTGTAGTTTCACAACAACTGGAGGCACCCCTGGTTGGGAATCACTGATTTATACTATATACTACTATATAGTCCAACATGCTGGGAGTTGTAGTTTTACATCAGCTGGAGGCACCCCTGGTTGGGAAACACTGACCTATACTATATACTACTATATAGTCCAACATGCTGGGAGTTGTAGTTTTACATCAGCTGGAGGCACCCCTGGTTGGAAAACACTGACCTATACTATATACTACTATATAGTCCAACATGCTGGGAGTTGTAGTTTTCGTTTGGGGGCAGCTGCTGAGCCAAAGGCTGTATCAGGCCATGCTGGGAGTTGTAGTTAGTATCTCACTGCAACTCCCGAATTTAATTTAAAAAAAGCGATCAAAAAGTCACATCAAAACAAAAAATAGATCGGGGAGCAAAAAATGAGCCTTCATACAGGCCCATGTAAAGGAAAATTAAAAAAAAGTTATAGGGGTCAGAATAGGACAGAATTTCCCCCGCAAATGTGTATCCTGTGATGTTACGCATATATCATTAAGTATGCAAATTTGCGTGACCAATAATTTTTTGCAAGAAAGGTGGCAACCCTACCTGTGACCCATGTTACCACGCTTGGCATTGGGTTATACCACCCATCATTGTATGTAGAAATAGAAAACTAGCAAACCTCCCAAAATATAAAGAGGTTTTCCCCTCATGAAGATGGCCATAGACCAAAAAACACATGTGGGGAAAGGGTCAACATCACCATAAATAAACTGTATGCAAAATAAAATAGATGCGTACGGGCTGTACCATTAAAGCATTAAAGATGGAAACCAAAGAAAGATTGGGAAGACTATCCAATAAACGTTCCCACCAATAGAACCATTTGTGATTTAAAGGGGTACTCCGGTGGAAAACTTTTTTTTTTTTTTTTTAAATGAACTGGTGCCAGAAAGTTAAACAGATTTCTAAATTACTTCTATTAAAAAATCTTAATCTTTCCAGTACTTATTAGCAGCTGTATGCTACAGAGGAAATTCTTTTCTTTTTGACTTTCCTTTTTTTCTCTTGTCCACAGTGCTCTCTGCTGACACCTCTGTCCGTGTCAGGAACTGTCCAGAGCAGCATAGGTTTGCTATGGGGATTTTCTCCTGCTCCTCCAGGTGTCAGCAGAGAGCACTGTGGACAATACAAAAAAGAAATTCAAAAAGAAAATAATTTCCTCTGTAGCATACAGCTGCTAATAAGTACTGGAAGGATTAAAAAAATGTAATTGAAGTAATTTACAAATCTACCGTATTTATCGTCGTATAACACGCACTTTTTAGGCTAATTACCTCAGTCGGGTCCGCGCTGCTGCAGGCCTCCGTCGTGCGTCCCCGGCGTTGTTGCTATGCGCTGAACGGCGCCGTGCATAGCAACGACGCTGGGGACGCACGCCGGAGGCCTGCAGCAGCGCGGACCCGACTCAGGTAATTATGCCACCGGGGGATGGGGGGAGGCAACGGGGCAGCGGCGCCGGCAATGGGTGCCGCTGCCCCTTCTCTCCCCCTGGCTGTAGGCGCCGCTTCTCTCCCCCTGGCTATCGGGGTGAAAAGGGCCGACAGCAGCGCTCTAGACCCCAGGAAAGGCAGGGGGAGAGAAGCGGGCAGCGACGGCCTCTCTCCCCCTGCCTTTCCTGGGGGTATATCGGGGTATACACGCGCACACACGCACCCTCATTTTACCATGGATATTTGGGTAAAAAACTTTTTTTACCCAAATATCCTTGGTAAAATGAGGGTGCGTGTTATAGGCCGGTGCGTGGTATACCCCGATAAATACGGTATTTAACTTTCTGGCACCAGTTGATTTAAAAAAAAAAATTCCAGCGGAGTACCCAGTGATTTCTATGGGTGCAACGTCTGATTGTCTCTCTGTGAGACGTAGACTCAAAATTCAATGCATTGTCTTGCTTGGTAATCGCAAGCTATCTGTCCTACAAAGTGTGTCTGTGCCTTGAAACAATCATTAAATGAATAAAATATATAAATATTTACCCAAAAGTCTATGACCCTGAGTCACAGTTGGTCCACTAGAGGTTCCTTCAGTTGCCCAGGCTTTGATTCAAAAATGGGCCACAAAGATAAAGTAGAGTACAACTCCATATGAAGGTGGCTTTTGGGTCAATCACTTGGCCACCAGGGTCTTTTTTTCTTTGAGTTAGTTCAGAAACAACCTTTTCGATCTCATAAACATGTTTAAAATACAATTATAAGTGGATGTTCACAAGTCCTTTACAGATGGAGGTTGGACCCTCAAAGCTATTTCCTCTGGTGGGTAGAAGGAAACCAAGCCCAACACTGTCTTGGGCAGGATCTGGACCACCATCTTCCATTCTCTACAATCTAAGACCTGGAATGGTACAGGATTGGCTACAAATCCATCTACAGGGCACAAGGATATAATGTTAAGACCTATGAGCTTCATCCTTAAGGGGGTATTCCGGCTTTATACATCTCATCCTCTATCCAAAGGATAGGGGATAAGATGTACGATCGCAGGGGTCCCACCACTGGGGACCCCTGCGATCTCGGTGCAGCCCCAGCATTCTGTTCCAGGCGCTGCCTCCGTGACGTGACGTCACGGCCACTTTCCCTAGTGATGTCATGCCATGCCTCCTCCATTCATGTCAATGGGAGGAGGCATGGCGGCTGTCACACCCCCTCCCATAGACATGAATGGAGGGGGCGTGGATAGGGGATAAGATGTATAAAGCCAGAATACCCCTTTACATGTTGACCAGAATGTTTTAGGTCGGTGCATAAAATGAACCGAGAATCTGAAATACTCCTTAATCTATATTTTTTAATGAAGCTTTATGTATTTTTGGTAATTTTGTCAGCTCCAATAACATAATGTGCCGTCCATAGAGAAGGTCCAGTTTGTGTCCTCCAGTCCTGAGCTTTGTTCCCATGAACCTGCATTTGTCAACATTTAACCAGTTCATTGACTGTTAGGTTTCAACTTGGAAGTTAAATTTTTGAATTTTATGTTTGTGTAACCATGGTTACCGCAATTAGGCTCAATAACCACGTGCATCTTGTGGGCCTATTGTATAGAGATGGTAGTCAATACATCTGTCCTGGTCAAAGATAGATTGCTTCTGCCTGGCTTGAGAGACAGACACAGGAAGTGGTAGTTGATTGGGTGCTTATCTATAACTTCCTGTTAGAAGAGTATAAAGTTGTGCAGGGTCTTGGAGTTGATACCCATGTTGTATTGTTGGCACTTCGTGTTCCTACTACCAATTCTCAAGATCCATAAGGGCCATCTACTAACCATATGTTGTTAGAGGGGAAGGCGCCATTACTTTCTGACTGTTTCGGGCTGACTTGTTTGTTACTGTAGCTGAAATAATGGATAGCAGAGCACTATAAAAGGTCTACATGGTATATAGAAGTGTTGGGAAACTAGGGTAAACAAGGCCCACCCTCTCACAAGCCCAAATTAACTGCATGAGTTACCATTAGTGACTATCCTTCACTGTCTAGCACAGTGTTGACCACCATGGACAATATTGATCAATGGGCACTGCTAGAACAATCTGGGGGGTGGGGGGTTGCTGGATAAAAAAATAAGTTTATTGAAAGAGCTTGGGTGACCATTCAGTCATGATTACAAATCATACAATAAATTGCAATGATACATAGTATGACGGTACAATATTCAACACAGATTCCCTAAGCTGCACACTGTTAAAACATAGAAAGAAAAAAGAGAAACAGAGGGGAATTTGCTCCCCTAGTGAAGGACGTTAGGGTTAAAAGTTTACACGTATTTTCGGTTAAACTCACAGGAGGATGTTGCGCTCAGAGCACAACACCTAAAGCGCTTGGTATGGTAGTAATTGCCAGATCCGCAGCCTCAGTCCTCTGGAGTCAGGCAAGCTGTCCCAGTAAGGTATAGTAGCAGGTGTAGTGGAAAATTGGACCGATCTTGGTGCTGGAAGTCCGGATAAGGTAAGTCAGGAAGATATCTGTATTTCTTTTTTAAAAAGCTTTATTTGGGGTGCATAAGCTACGCGTTTCTGGTCCAAACCGGACCCTTCGTCAGGCTGAGTGTATATGACAAGATGCAACAGTGCAGTTAAAATACAGTCCTTACGTAAATCAAAAGGTTACGTTCATTAAGGTATTCTGCAACGTAACTACCGTAATCAAACCGGCTCTCCAGCTGTGACACCAGAACCCGTCTTACCAAACTCAAGGCAAAGAAATGCAAAATTTGTAAAAACATACATATATATGTATATGTCACAGCTGGAGAGCCGGTTTGATTACGGTAGTTACGTTGCAGAATGCCTTAATGAACGTAACCTTTTGATTTACGTAAGGACTGTATTTTAACTGCACTGTTGTATCTTGTCATATACACTCAGCCTGACGAAGGGTCCGGTTCGGACCAGAAATGCGTAGCTTATGCACCCCAAATAAAGCTTTTTAAAAAAGAAATACAGATATCCTCCTGACTTACCTTATCCGGACTTCCAGTGCCCAGATCGGTCCAATTTTCCACTACACCTGCTACTAAGCTACACACTGGACCACACGCTGCACTAACATTCCGCTCCATCACTCATTATCGAAGAAACAAAGTCGAAAAACAACACATTACAATCTGTGAGGGGGCAGTAAAAGCATAAAGTAAAAACGTTCATCCCGTTGAAGACAGAAGATGCACTTTTTTGAAGGTTCGAAATTACAGTGCTTCTTGTGGTGATCCAACGACTACAAGCAATGCTTCCAAATATAACAAAAAAAAAAGCCAAGCAAAAACAAGGCTCCAAATACTGTCCAGTGCAAGAATAATAATAATAGGAAAAAATATGCAAAATAGCTAAAAACAAAAAACAAAAAAACAGTGCCTTCCCTGTAGGTGTTCATACAAGGGTTGAGGTGAACCTTTTTGTAACTCAACTAACTTTTTTACTTTTGACTTTTCAGAATCCCGAGGGCATAGTGGTGATGAAAAGCCAGTACTCTTCCACTGAAAGTAGTGTGATTGTACAGAAGAGCTACACCCTTCCAGAGATTTCTATGTAAGTATATACTATACAGCATAAACAGGGGGGTAAAAACCCATATGGATCATCCAGCTCCCACCATTTAATCCTTTACCAGGACTGGAAAGTCTGCAGCGCAATATCCCAGAACATCTTCCCAACCTGCGTAGGCAAATGTTTCAGATAGGAGGTAAAAAATCATGAACCCTCATCGACAGCCTCCTATCTAAGAACAGGGACCCTAGGCTTCCATTCGGTATTCCAGCTTCCACTCCATTCATTCTCTATAGGTGCCACAGAAACAGCCAGGTACAGTGTTTGTCTGGTTGCGGCAGTTACCATAAGAAATGAATGGAATGGTGGCACTCATGAGTGACCCCCATTGAAATGGGAGACTTGGGTCATGTTCTCGAGATTAGGTTCTCACACGATCAACTAGTTAGCCCAAGTACTGTGGATAGGGGATAACTTTATGGTGCAACCCTTTTAAATATTGCATCAACATTTGTGTTGACCATTTTAGTCATTTCCACTCTGTTCCTTGCTTTTTGATGTCATTATACTATACCAGACTTACATAGGTTGCAGAAGGTGCAGAAGTAGTTGACATAAGGTCAATGGACAATCTTATTGGAGAGGAGATGTCGTTTGAGACCTATGTCGGTTACAGAAGATGAGGCGAAACATGAATTAAAGGGGTTGTCCAGCAAAAGAAACAACCTGTTTGTATGGTGTCAAAAAGTATAATAAAGCAATTTCCTACTGTAATGTTATTAGTCGTAGTGCACAGATCTTCCATTATTAACTCTGCTCTCTCCCTTGTAACTTGGACATCTGGTCACATTTAGAGCTCCTTCTCAGAACCACCCTCCCCTCCTATCTGCCTAAGTGGAGAGAAGTAATATAGAGGGGGGAGCTCATATTATTGCTCATTAGATTTCTCAGTCACAGTAGTTTCCACCAAAACAGGCTCACTGCTTTTTTATAAAAAAAAAAAAAAAAAAAAAAAAAAAAAGCTTCTTGTTGCCTTAAAATCTAAAGAGCAGTAATATAAGCTCCCCCTTTACGTTAATGGTCTTGTCCTGAGCATATAGGAGGGGATGGGGGAGCAGGGAGGGAGCTCTGCTTTCAGAGAGTGTGAGGGATTGTCACAGCCACAAGCCAGGCATCTCAGCTGATAACGGAAGATCTGTGCCCTATGGCTAATAACATTATCTTAGTAAGTTGCTTCATTATACTTTGTCACACTAAACAGGTTGTTTCTTTTCCTGGACAAACCCCATAAGATCCATAGAAAATATTGTTGGAGAGGAGCATGTGTAGCCTAGTAAAGAGATGTACTTTGAGGCTTATATAGGTTACAGAAGGTATGGGGAGAGTTGACTTTAAAGGGGTACTCCCGTGGAAAACTTTTTTTTTTTTTTTTTACATCAACTGGTGCCACAAAGTTAAACAGATTTGTAAATTACTTCTATTTTCTTTTTGGAACACAGAGTTCTCTGCAAAATCATGAGCACAGTGCTCTCTGCTGACACCTCTGTCCATTTTAAGAACTGTCCAGAGTAGGAGAAAATCCCCATAGAAAACATATGCTGCTCTGGTCAGTTCCTTAAATGGACAGAGGTGTCAGCAGAGAGCACTGTGCTCGTGATGTCAGCAGAGAGCACTGTGTTCCAAAATGAAAAACATTTCCTCTGTAGTATACAGACCCTAAAAAGTACTGGAAAGATTAAGATTTTTTTTTAATAGAAGTAATTTACAAATCTGTTTAACATTCCGGCACCAGTTGATTAAAAAAAAATTTCAACAGGAGTACCCCTTTAAGGGGCACTCCGCTGCTGAGCATTTGGAACAAACTGTTCCGAACGCTGGAGCCGGCGCCCAGAGCTTGTGACGTCATAGCACCGCCCCCTCAATGCAAGCTTATGGGAGGGGGCGTGGCAGTCATCACGCCCCCTCCCATAGATTAGCATTGAGGGGGCGGGGCATGACGTTGTGAGGGGATGGGGCTATGACGTCGCCTGCTCCAGCGTTCGGAACAGTTTGATCCAAACGCTGAGCAGTGGAGTACCCCTTTAAAGGTAGATGGACAATCTCGTTGGAGAGGAACATGTTTAGATTAGTAAAGAGATGTAGGTTGTGACATATGTAGTTTACAAAAGGGGCGGAGAGAGTTAACGTAAGGTCAATGGCCGATTTAGCTGGAGAGAAACGTGCAGATTAGTAAAGAGATATTTTTGAGAGTCTTTTAAAGGGGTACTCCGCTGCTCAGCATTTGGAAAAAACTGTTCCCAACGCTGGAGCCGGTGCCAAAAGCTCGTTACATCATAGCCCCGCCCCCTCATGACATCGCACTCCGCCCCCTCAATGCAAGTCTATGGGAGGAGGCGTGACAGCTGTCACGCCCCCTCCCATAGACTTGCATTGAGGGAGCTGGGTGTGACATCATGAGGGGGTGGGGCTATGACGTCACAAGCTCCCGTCTCCAGCATTCAGAACAGTTGTTCCAAATGCCGAGCAGCGGAAGTCGGGAAGTCTTGTTAGTGGGAGACCAGAAACGGGGAGGTTGCAGAAGTCAGGGTGGGAAATTATGGAAGTGAGAAGGAGACCCATTTTTGAGATGCTTAAAGGGGTACTCTGCTGGCAAACATTATTTTATTTTTTTATTTTTTTTAAATCAACTGGTGCCAGAAAGTTAAACAGATTTGTAAATGACTTCTATAAAAAAAAAAAAAAATCTTTACCCTTCCAGTGGTTATTAGCAGCTGTTTGCTACAGAGGAAATTGTTCTCTTTTTGAATTTATTTTCGTCTTGTCCACGGTGCTCTCTGCTGACACCTGATGCCCGTATCAGGAACTGTCCAGAGCAGGAGAAAATCCCTATAGCAAACCTATGCTACTCTGGACAGTTCCTGACACGGACAGAGGTGTCAGCAGAGAGCACTGTGGACAAGACAAAAAAGAAATTCAAAAAGAAAAGAATTTCCTCTGTAGCATACCGCTGCTAATAAGTACTGAAAGGATTAAGATTTTTAAATAGAAGTAATTGACAAATCTCTTTCTGGCACCAGTTCATTTAAAAAAAAAAAAAAAAAGAAAGAAAAGTTCTCCACCGGAGTGCCCCTTTAACTAAAAGTGGCCAGGCTTATTTTTTTAGCAGGATGGAGATGACTCTGCGGCATTGGTCTGAGTTGGCCTTACATTCTATGTCTTCTGCCCATTATGAAATGTATTCCATGTATCATCTGGTGTAACGCTGTCTATTACATACCAAGAATTTACTTTACAGTGAAGGAAAATGGCAGATCGCTTGCAGGTTTCAGGTGTCTCCTGCCCAATTGTACCGGACCGAGTTTGAGGTGAAAGAATATGGTGAGCAGAATTGGTGAAACCATGGACCTATCACAATACGGTTATATTGTACCTTCCATCACATATACTTTAACTTCAGTCAGGATCTAATTTAATCTCTACATAGAACAATTTTCTGAAAGTCCACTATGACCACGTCCAACTGATGGACATGTTACAGTGCACCAGTTTAGGCCAGACTTACCAATGTACCAATCAGGTAGATGCCCCGAGCAGGTGGATAGGTGGGTAATTCTCCCTATTTGTTAGAAGTCCACAGTGAGTTGGAAGGTAAGAAACTCCTTCCGCCAATTACCCTAATTAGATGGAAGCCCCAATAGAATGGTAGCGAATCCCCTCTATTAGCTAGCAGCTCTCAGTAGGTAGGTAGGTAGGGAATCCCTTATTTTAGCTAAGAGCCTTGAGCTTGTAGGTAGCCAGGTAATTCCCCCTCCCCCATCCCAATTAGATAGTGGCACCCAGTAGAAAGGTGGGGAATTCCCCTATTAGTTAATTAGAAATCTCCAGTGGGGGGTGCGTAGGTAGGTAATCCCACCACCAAGATGGTAGAAGCCCCCAGTAGAAATATAGGGAACCGCTCCTATTCGGTAGAAGCCAGAGGCGTAGCTTGTAGCTTTTGGGCCCGGATGCAAAAACTGCAACAGGGCCCCATATGCCAAATATAATACTGGTCTCTTATGGGGCAGTTGTGCTTCATGGCCCCCTTAGGCACCAGGGCCCCGGTGCGACTTCAATCTCTGCTACCTCTATTGCTACGTCCCGGGTAGAAGCCCCCAGTGGGTGGGAAGGCATGTAATCCACCCCCCCTCCCCCCCCCCCCCCCAAAAAAAAAAAAAGTAAAATACTCCAGTCAGAAGGTTGGGAGTCCTTCCTATCAGCTATAGGCCTAAAGCTTATGGGAGCTCCACCCCTTCCGTGGGTTTTGAAACTCCTGGATGTAAACAAGATAGTTCCACTGACGGCAAGCAGAGATTGTGAAAATGGCGAAGAATTAGAGCACATTGTATAGAAAAAAGTTGATAAACCTAGAATTAAAGAATATATTTAATTGAAAAAAGAATATCCCCAAAAATATCCATATCCACAAAAGGGAACTTACCCTCTAACAAAGTGTTCAGTGGAATTGTATGACGGTGGCGGGATCTCTCCGTATTGTTCTGGTGACTGCGACATTTTCTCTCTTAGTTCTGCCAAGTTTTGAAGTCTTTCTGAAGACAGAGCAGGATTATTACTTTGTGGACGACGATCACTACACGGTGGAAATCAATGCAAAGTAAGACAAATATCCTAAATATCCTGTCCTTAAAGGGGTACTGCCCATCACAGAGAGACAAATTTTACAAATTATAATTTGCAAATTTTACAAATTGTAAATCCAATTTTACAATTTTACAAATTGTAAATATATATATGATTTAATTTCTTTAAAGTAACTTTTTGACTCCATTCTATGCCGACAGTATGGATATCTTTTATGTATTTTGTTGAATTTTCTAAATCATCGTTAAAGAATTTTTTAACTATTTTTTCATTTTCACTCTTTATCTTTTTTTTATTTGTGGTATATTTTTTATTTGTCATATCATCGTTATTATTATTATTATAATTGTTATGATTTTTATTTTTATAAATATTAATTTTAATAATATAGTATATATAATTATAATATTGAAAATAATAATAATTATTATTATTATATTAATAATGATATTTTATTATTATTATTAGTAGTAGTAGTAGTACTGGTAGTATTAGTAATATTTGGTTTTAGCCATCTAATTTTTGTTAATTTTTTTGTTGAGACAAGGAATAATAACCTTGCCTTTGTCCTCATGACAACTCTTCCTACCTGTCCGCTCTTCCAGTTCAGCATTATCATTAGCATTAAAGGGGTTATTCTCCATAAGTAGTGTTGAGCGCGAATATTCGCAATTCGAATATTTTTTGCGAATTTCGCATATTCGCAAATATGGCGAATGTAATAGTCGTTATTTTTTCCCACAGAACACATCACAGTGATCTCATCCCTCGCTGCTTCCCGCTTGAATTTTCGCACATATGAGAATATGCGAATATTTGCGAATATCGTCACTAAAGAATATTAGGAGATGGAGAGATAGTATAGATAGATAGGTAGATAGTTATTCGCATGCGCACACACGCATGCGCATATGCGCATGCGTGTGTGTGCATGCGGATAACTATCTATCTAAAATAACCGCGAATGTATCGAATATGCGAATTTCGCGAATATAGGACGAACATTCGTCCATATATTTGTGAAATATCGCGAATTCGAATATGGCCTATGCCGCACATCACTATTCATAAGGCAATTTTAGTACTTACCTGACAGAACTAGGCGTTTCCTGTTGCATTTTGTTCTCTAAACTACACATCCCATAGTTCCATGCTTGCAAGTATGAGGTAACTTTCCTTCCTCCCACACATCAGCTACCCCACCCATTGAAACACAGTGTTTTCTAACAAGGGGGCCTACAGCTGTTGCAAAATTGAAGCAGGATGGGCTCCCTCTGATCACCTGACTAGTGATGTCAAGTCTCGTTACACTGCAACCTGGGAAATCCCGAGACATGAGTAATTTTGTATGTTGTTAAAAATAAATATTGAGGCGATAATCACAGAAGAATTGTGAGAAAACCGTCACACACAGGTACAGACACTATATTATGAACTACACTAACTTTACAGCCCCTGTAGCATAGTCAAATAAAAATAAACCTGGAATACCCCTTTAAGCCATAAAGCAATCAATCAGAATCCAGTTTTTACTGCAAGAAAGTATACATGTCAAGTAGCTTTCCATCAGAAGGAAAACAGCTACCTCCCATAGGTGGCAGTAAAGAGCAAGCTCTTTTCCTTCTGGTAGAGAGCTACTTTGCATACTTTTTTTTTTCCCATGAAGCATTGCATGGTCTGTATAGGTCTCCATAAGCCAATTAGGTGGTCTCCTCCATAGCACACATTACCCATCCCCTGCCCATCTCACTATAAGAAAATAAAAGAAGGTGTGAGAAAATGCTAAGCAACTAGGGGCAAGAAGTTTTGTCATGGGGAACCAAGTTCTTACCAGAGTTGAGTTGTAACCTTAGTCTTGTGTTTTAATGTATTGCTTGAGTTTAAAATGTTATGTAATGTCACCTCATGTCCAATAGATGGCACTGTTGCCTTTTAATGAAAACAAAAAATGTATTAAAAAAAAATATATAAAAAAAACAACAACTCCCTATTAAATGTTTTAATTGCACAGTATTTTTGCTATATTTTTATATAACTTGTTATGAACCTCTAACTCTAGGATCTAAAAAAGGTTCTTTTAGCATTACCGTAGCGGTGATGTTTACCAAAGTAAAAAGTCACACAACTTATATATATATATATATATATATATATATATATATATATACTATAACTGCTGGTGATCAACATGGAATCAGTATCCATTGTAACCACAAGGAATTTTAAAGAATATCATTTTTGTTGTTGTTGTTCTTTATAATTGTAATTATATATTTTTTTACTGTTTTTGCTTTTCAGGTTTTTGCATGGAAAGCCGGTGGAGGGGTCTGGACATGCAATGTTTGGCGTAATTGTTAACAATGAGAAAAAGAGTTTCCCAGATTCACTGACCAAAATCACGGTAAGAACGTTCTTCAAGAGAATAAAGTGATCTGCAACCAAAAAGGCCCCACAAGTGTCTAATATGGGCCCTCGTGTCTAAGATACTGTTTGGCCATTCCCCTTGGTTCAAAGTTTAAGTGACTAACCCTATTTAGGGTCATCGGAAACATAAGAGTCAAAATACCAAACCCCTGGGTCAAAAAAAAAAAAGGCATTTAAACACACTAGATAGTGAACCACCCATAAAACTAAATACTTTATTTTGTAAATTAAAAGAAAAATGGGTTTCAAATCGAATTTCTAAAAAGACCAGTGTATGTAAATGTCAGAACTGCTTATCCAGGAATGATATAATAGATCAGTGCCTGCA
This sequence comes from Hyla sarda, assembly GCF_029499605.1. Classification (NCBI taxonomy): domain Eukaryota; kingdom Metazoa; phylum Chordata; class Amphibia; order Anura; family Hylidae; genus Hyla; species Hyla sarda. Next base: position 27,240,017 of record NC_079192.1, on the reverse strand, counting down.
GTATGCCATCAATAAACATTGCTTAGACTGTATTTAAAAACTCTCTAAAGAAATCTCCCCGACATGTTTCACAGTACTAACTGCATCATCAGAGATAGCCAGGCTATAGTTTACAGCCCAGCTATCTCTGATGATGCAGTTAGTACTGGGAAACAAGTTGAGGAGATTTCTTTACAGTATTTTTAAAAGTAGAAATGTCCAAGACAGGCAGAATGATCATAGTTTGGGTGAATAGTCCTAATCATACACAGGAGAGGCAAAAATATACAGAGGAGATAGAGACAGAAACAACCTGGGGGTCAAACAATGATGCAAAACCGCATGAAAGCAACACTTTCACAGAAACTCAAAGGGATCTTTGCTCAGGCAAAGGTGAAGCAGGTTTGGCTGCCTTAAATGGTAAATGAGCTGAGTTAAAGGGGTACTCCCGTGAAAAACTTTTTTTTTTTTAAAATAAACTGGTGCCAGAAAGTTAAACAGATTTGTAAATCACATCTATTAAAAAATCTTAATCCTTCCAGTACTTTTTAGGGGCTGTATACTAAAGAGAAATAAAAAAAAAATGCATTTCCTCTGATGTCATGACCACAGTGCTCTCTGCTGACCTCTGCTGTCCATTTTAGGAACTGTCCAGAGTAGGAGAAAATTCCCATAGCAAACATATGCTGCTCTGGACAGTTCCTAAAATGGACAGAGGTGTCAGCAGTGAGCACTATCATGACATCAGAGGAAATGCATTTCTTTTTTTGATTTCTCTTTAGTATACAGCCCCTAAAAAGTACTGGAAGGATTAAGATTATTTAAGAGAAGTGATTTACAAATCTGTTTAACTTTCTGGCACCAGTGGATTTAAAAAAAAAAAAGAAAAAAAAGTTTTCCACGGGAGTACCCCTTTAAGGGGCAGAGGAAAAGATCTGGGTGTGTGGCCCTTTAAATTTTAGAGAGAGCATGAGTATGCCCCCTACTGGTGGCACAATAAGCTACAAAGGCAGAGAAGGAGGCTCAGACTACAAGGATGACAAGTGAGCTGGTTTCTGTGTCTTCCAGGAGGCACCACACTGGTGACACAGGGGTGCAAGGAATTCCTATTTCGTGACGCCAGGGCACCATTAGCCTATACACGGTCCGAGGTGGAGACAGCTTCTCCTCGGCCAGACACTGGGGGTAAGAAACACACCAACGCCGGGTTACGGATAACTGTCTTTTACTGAGCAGGTGCAGATGGTAGTACACATAGGACGGACAGAGGAGAAGGGATGCAGTGAAACCCTTTGGGAGTACTGTTGCCTTGCTGGGACTTATGGTGCTTTTCATCCACTTGAATAAAACTGACTTGAGATTAGAGACTGTAGATTTCCCACGCGGACTAGGGTTCTGACAAGGTCCAATCACTATCACCACCAGGGCTTGACTCACCGCTGTACGGGGGAACACTTACAGAATAGCGGGACTGACTTTAGAAGATATTTTCTTAGGCTTCCTTCAGGATTTCTCCACACACGACTTCACCTCCTTTCCACTCTTAAAGGGGAAAACTTTTTTTTTTTTTTTTTCAAATCAACTGGTGCCAGAAAGTTAAACAGATTTGTAAATGACTTCTATTAAAAAATCTTAATCCTTCCAGTACTTATTAGCTGCTGAGTACTACAGACGAAATTCTTTTATTTTTGGAACACAGAGCTCTCTGCTGAATCACAGTTCCCAGCGAATTTAGCATGTTCGCGTTCACATCGCCGGGCGAACATATGTGAAGTTCGATCCGCCCCCTATACTTTAACATTGCAGTAAACTTTGACCCTATGAGTCAGAGTCAGCAGACACATTACAGCCAATCAGCAACAGTCCCTCCGTTCCAGACCCTCCTACCTCCTGCACGGATGCCATTTTACCCTCATTCGGCATGCTGCAGGCTTAGAAAGTGGAGGGACAGAGAAACTGCTCCTGCTGTAATAGGGAAAGTGATAGCTAGGTTGCTGCTAGGTGGTGTATTCAGGGTCCAGTTTACTCCTAAAGCACTAGTGTAACATCTGCTTTAAGGACAGCACCCAAAAAAGCCCTTTTTAGGGCTGAAAGATATCAGTCCTGGATGGGAGGGAACCGCTGGTTAAAAGGGGTACTCCAGAATCAAACTTAAGTTCGTTCAAGCAACTAACTACTACAGTATTCAAAGGGCTGAAAGATATCAGTCCCTGTGTCTTGCAACAGCTGGAGGCACCCTGGTTGGGGACCACTGCATAAAAGGGGAACTCCGCTGGCAAGCTTTTTTGCTCATTATGACACTAGTGCAAATCACATTAGGTGCGACAGTTGTGCAAATTAAAAGAAAAATACCTTTTTTGGCTGTTAAATAAAATCAGTTGTCACTGTCAGATCACGTCACAGTTGCCATTTTTCTTGCCTGCAGGGCAAATTGTGTCACCCTAGTGCAAATCACATTTGGTGTGACACTTGTGCAAATTTAAACAAAAAAAATGACAGGCAGAGGAAGGCCACCCTGCAGGTGCTGGGATTCCCTTTGGCCCTAGAATGGCCAGTGTTCAGAGGCCACGTACCCTGAACCCCCAAAGTTCTGAGGACTTAGTTGACTGGCTATCACAAGACACCCAGTCCTTCTCCTCCTCTAGCTTAGCTTCGGGCATCTCTCATGCTACCACTTGCCCGCCTGCCGCCACCAACACTAGCACCACAGCAGCTTTACTTGATCCGTCAGAGGAGTTATTTACACATCAGTTTGAAGACATGAGTGATGCGCAACCATTATTGCCAGAGGATGTGGTTAACAGGGATATGTCTCAGTCAGGCAGCATTACACACATGAACATACGGTGTGATGATGATGTTGTACCCGCTGCTGCTTCCTTTCTTGAGGTGTCAGATAGCGGTGAAGGTGTTGATGATGACGATGTGTCCGTGGGTGCCCGCTAGAAGAGAGGAAGAGTTGGAAAGTTCAGATGGGAAGACAGAGAGGAGGAGGAGACGAGTTGGAAGCAGGGGGAGGTCATCACAAGGAGCTAGTGGCACAGTCAGACAGCATGCATCGGCACCCGGGGTAAGCCAGACGGGACGCCAATCAACTCATGCTGTTGCCACCACCAGAATGCCGTCATTGCAGAGCTCAGCAGTGTGGCATTTTTTTGTGTGTCTGCCTCTGACAACAGTGAGGCCATTTGCAACCTGTGCCAGAAGAAACTGAGTCGTGGGAAGTCCAACACCCATCTAGGCACAACTGCTTTGCGAAGGCACATGATGTCACATCACAAACGCCTATGGGATCAACATGTCAGTACAAGCAGCACACAAAGTCAAAGCCGCCATCCTCCTCCTGGTCCAGCATCTTCAGCCAGGTCAACCACTGCTGCCCTCCTTGCCCCCTCTCAACCATCCGCCTCTCCGTCTCTCGCCTTGAGCAGTTCCTGCTCATCTGCCCACAGTCAGGTGTCTGTCAAGAAGATGTTTGAGCACAAGAAGCCAATGTCTCAAAGTCACCCCCTAGGCCGGCGTCTGACAGCTGGCTTGTCTGAACTGTTAGCCCGCCAGCTTTTACCATACAAGCTGGTGGAGTCTGAGGCATTTAAAAAATTTGTAGCCATTGGGACACCGCAGTGGAAGGTACCCGGCCGAAATTTTTTTGCACAAAAGGCAATCCCTAACCTTTACTCCATTGTGCAAAAGGAAATTATGGCATGTCTGGCACACAGTGTAGGGGCAAGGGTCCATCTGACCACTGATACCTGGTCTGCAAAGCATGGTAAGGGCAGGTATATCACCTACACTGCGCATTGGGTAAACCTGGTGACGGCTGCCAAGCATGGAATGCGTGGCTCTGCAGAGGAGTTGGTGACACCGCCACGACTTGCAGGCAGGCCTGCTGCTACCTCCTCTACTCCTCCTACTCCAACCTCTTCCATAACCTCCTCGGCCGAGTCCTCTTCCACTGCTGCGTCTTGCTCCACATCACCGGCACCCCCCAGCTCCCCAGGTGCTATTCCACATCCCGGATACGGCAGTGTCCCGCCATCTTGGGGTTGACTTGCCTCAAAGCGGAGAGTCACACCGCACCAGCGCTCCTGTCGGCCCTGATTGCACAGGTGGATCAGTGGCTGACTGCACCAACTGGAGATCGGCAAGGTGGTTTGTGACAACGAAACAAATTTGTTGGCGGCATTGAGGTTGGGCAAGTTGACATATGTGCTGTGCATGGCACATGTGTGTAATCTGATTGTACAACGCTTTTTGCTCAAGTACCCAGGCTTACAGGATGTCCTGAAGCAGTCCAGGAAGGTGTGTGGCCATTTCAGGCGTTCCTACACGGCCATGGCGCACTTTTGAAAAGGATTTCTCTGTGTTTTTCACCGTCCTGCATCATAGAGTCTTCTGGACTTTCTGATAATTTAAACTTGAATTTTCCAGAGTACTAACCATTACACCAAGGAACGCTTGTTGCGTGAGATTTTTAAACTTAAATTTTCAAAAATAAAATACAGAGAGGGATGAACTCTGTTTCTTTATGTGATGAAACATTTTATTTAGAAAATAATTTCTTTGTGTGTTTCTCTGTCCTGCATTATAGAGTCTTCTGGACTCTTGGATAAGCGCTTGTTCTTCTTTTTCAGCCATGTGTACAGCCATGCCTAATTTTTCTGGCCTCTGGTGCTGCACTTTTTATGCTGCCGCAATTTCTCTGGGCGCTGCTACAGCTGCGGCTGCAACAATACCAAATTTTTCAGCCATGTGTACATGCCTAATTTTTCTGGTACTCTCTGCTGACATCTCTGTCCATTTTAGCAACCGTGGATATTAGATGTATGGTAAGGGCAGCATGGTGGCTCAGAGGTTAGCACTGCTGACTTGCAGCGCTGGGGCCTTGGGTTCAAATCCCACTATGTGCTGCCTAAAGGGTGGCTCTAACTATGTGCTGCCTAACATGGGGGAATCTATGTGATGCCTAAAGGGGATCTAAATATGTCCTGCCTAATATGGGGGAATCTATGGGCTGTCTAAAGGGGGGATCTAACTATGTGATGCCTAAAGGGGGCTCTATGTGCTGCCTAAAGGGGGCTAAAGCACATTATTCCAAACCATTTAGGAATGTTAGGTGATTTATGCCCTTTATGGATTAAAACCAGACTCTGCATCAACTATGTAATTTTCCATGGGAGTTTTGCCATGGATCCCCCTCCAGCACGCCACAGTCCAGGTATTAGTCCCCTTGAAACAACTTTTAAATCACTATTGTGCCCAGAAAGAGTCCCTGTGGGTTTTAAAATTCGCCTGCCCATTGAAGTCAGTGGCGGTTCGCCCGGTTCGCCGGTTCACGAACTTTTGCGGAAGTTCGCGTTTGCGGTGTTCGCGACATCACTACTCTCTGCTGACATCTCTGTCCATTTTAGGAACTGTCCAGAGCAGCATATGTTTGCTATGGGGATTTTCTCCTACAGTTCTTAAAATAGACAGAGATGTCAGCAGAGAGCTCTGTGTTCCAAAAATAAAAGGATTTATTCTGTAGTATTCAGCAGCTAATAAGTACTGGAAGGATTAGGATTTTTTTTTATAAAAGTAATTTACAAATCTGTTCAACTTTCTGGCACCAGTTGGTTTAAAAAAAATAAAATAAAGTTTTCCACCGGAGTACCCCTTTAAAGTTTGTTTTGTTTCGCTTGGCAGTAGGGATCGACCAATATCGATTTTTTTAGGGCCGATACCCATAAACTGTCACCTTTCAGGCCGATAGCCAATAACTTATACCGATATTCCGGTATAAGTTATCGGCTATTTCAACACCCCCGGCGGGGCAGAAGCCGTTGCACATCAATGATTTAAAGCGGGTGCTTAAAATCAATGAACTGCAGCAGCTTTTGCCGGGCCAGAGACAGCCGCCGCCGCCCGCTTCTCTCCCCCTGCCTGTCCTGGGGTCCTGAGTCTAACCCCCCCATCCTCTGCCCACATACCGCCACCCCCCCCCATCCTCTGCCCACATACCGCCGCCGCCCCATCGCCTCCCCCCATCCCCGGTGTTATAATTACCTGTTCCTGGGGTCCGCGATACTTCTGGCTCCGTCGGCGTTCTGCGCTGTCACTGTGCGCACTGATGGTGACGTCGCGTTGAGGACGTCACTCGTCATTGCGCAGCGCGCAGCAACAGCGCAGGAGCCAGAAGGATCACGGACCCCGGGATCAGGTAATTATAACACCGGGGATGGGGGGAGGCGATGGGGCGGCAGCATGTGGACAGAGGATGGGGGGAGGCGATAGGTCAGCGGCGGCGGTATGTGGGCAGAGGATGGGGGGAGGCAATGGGGCAGCGGCGGTGACGGCATTATCGGCATATCGGCAAGGTAATTGCCGATACCGATAATGTCCAAAATCGTGATTATCGGCCCATAATATCGGCCAAACCGATAATCGGTCGATCCCAACTTGGCTGCCTGGGCACAGAGGGTTAAAAAAAAATGCACCGGAGTACTCCTTTAAAATGACAGGCGATTGTGGATTCAAATGTTGAAAACTATGAATGTTGTGCTTTCTAGTGGGAGGAAAACTTCGGAAATCGTAATGTCACTTTGGCTGCCATTGGAGAAGAAAACATGTTGTCATTTCAAATCAGTACAAGAATGTTTTCCATTAAAATAAAATACAAATTATCCAATAAAATTGCCTGTAAATATGAAACCTTTAGTCAATCCTTTTCTGTTAAGTTAAATTAAATCTTTATCGTATCCGTATATGTATTCAGGAACGCAATGTATTACTGTCCTTATAGGTGACTAATGGAAAGGCAGAAGCAACACTGTACCGTCACATGATCACGAGTCGATATCCCGATCTGGAATTCCTTGTCGGAAGCTCGCTCTACGTCACTGTCACAGTGTTAACTAATGCAGGTATGGAGGGGATATGGGGGTTCATGTATCTAAATAGAGATAATGTACAGCAGAAACCATGAAAAGGGGTATAGAAACTATAGAAGCACCTGTAATGGGGCCAAAGTAGGAGAAGCGCCCAGGCATGGTTGGTTACATCCAATTGGTTCAGTTCAATGCCCTAGATATGTATTTAAAGAGGTACCCCGGTGCCCCAGCGTTCAGAACATTTTGTTCAGAAAGCTTGGACCAGGCGACGGGGGTCGTGACGTCCCAGCTACGCCCCTCGTGACATCACACCATACCCCCCTAAATGCAAGTCTATGGGAGGGGGCGTGGCGGTAGCCACGCCCCCTCCCATAGACTTGCATTGAGGGGGCGTGATGTGACATCACAAGGGGCGTGGCCGTGATGTCACGACCCCCGTCGCCAGCACCCAGCTTTCTAAATGAATGCCAGGTGCTGCACAGAGATCGCGGGAGTCCCGCAGCTGGATAGGGGATACGATGTCTAAGAGCAGAGTACCCCTTTAAATTCTTTGGCCAGGGAGTAGTAGCTTGATGACCTCCTCCCCACCTGGCACTCTGGGGCATGTCTACCCAACCCCAGCTCTGCCCCAAGTCCAACCCCTGCTAAACATCACACAAATAGTACAGTAGAATCTCCCAATAGTGGACGCTCACGGGGAATAAAACAGTGTCCACTTTTGAGAGATGTCCCCTATAGAGAGATGTCCCCTATAGAGAGATGTCCCCTATAGAGAGGTGTCCCCTATAGAGAGGTGTCCCCTATAGAGAGGTGTCCCCTATTGAGAGGTGTCCCCTATTGAGAGGTGTCCCCTATTGAGAGGTGTCCCCTATTGAGAAAAAAGGCTCAAAAATCTTTCTAAATGACTGAATACCGTCCTGCACTCACTCCAGAGTGTAATTACCTATAGAACATGATAAAAAGCCATATTACAGTACAATCTCCCAGTGTTGTTTAATCTCCCCTTATCCCTCCCCGTATCATTTCACCCCACTTTATACCCTGTGCCACCTTATTCCCTTATGCCTTGTGCCAAATTACCCCCCCCCCACTACCTGTGTCATTTCATTCCTTCTTTATTACCCTCTGTGTAAATTCATCACCCCCCCCCCCCCCATGAAGTGGAAAAGGGGTATAAAGGGTGATGAATTTGTATAGAGGGTAACAAAGGGGGAATTAAATATCACAGGGAGGATCAAGAGGAAATGATGTGGCACAGGGGGTAATAAAGGGGGATGATTTGGCACAGGGGAATAAAGTGGCACAGGGGGGGGGGATCAGGGAAGCAGGGGGGTGAATGATGTGGCCGGCGGACGTACAGAAGCAGGAGATCACTGTTTAAACATTGGTCTTCTGCTTCTGTGCTGGGGCTTCTGCAGGGGGTGCAGCGGGGGCCTGGGCTCCTTACTGGGGTATTGGCTGTACCCCCTGATGGATGCCCTGTGGACAAGGTAGGGCCAGAACATAAGCCTGGATGCCCCCTATTGGGAGTATTTTGTCCCCCTATTGGGAGTGTCCCCTATTCGGAGGCTGCTAATACATTAAGTCTTATGGGACTCTGCTGGGGAATTAAAGGGGTACTCCCGTGGAAAACTTTTTTTTTTCATCAACTGATGCCAGAAAGTTAAACAGATTTGTAAATTACTTCTATTAAAATGTTTTAATCCTTCCAGTACTTTTTAGGGGCTGTATACTACAGAGGAAATGTTTATCTTTTTGGATTTCTCTGATGTCACGACCACAGTGCTCTCTGCTGACCTCTGCTGTCCATTTTAGGAACTGTCCAGAGCAGCATATGTTTGCTATGGGGATTTTCTCCTGCTCTGGACAGTGCCTAAAATGGACAGCAGAGGTCAGCAGAGAGCACTGTGGTCATGACATCAGAGGAATCTAAAAAGTGAATCATTTCCTCTGTAGTATACAGCCCCTAAAAAGTACTGGAAGGGTTAAGATTTTTTAATAGAAGTAATTTACAAATCTGTTTAACTTTCTGGCATCAGTTGATGAAAAAAAAAATACGTTTTCCACGGTAGTACCCCTTTTAAAAACTGTCCACTAAGGGAGATTTTACTGTATTACCGATCATATTCCCAACCACTCAGCTACAGAGCCAAGAGTGACCATATCATGACTTGTCTCTTCCAGGCAGTGACTTGGTGGAAGCTGAGAAGACCGGCATTACCGTGACAAAGACGGCATTCAAATTGCTATTCACCAAAACCTCCAAATATTTCAAGCCTGGCTTACCCTATATAGCAAATGTAAGTGTATGTTGAGCTTCTGGTGGGACCTTAAAGGGGTACTCCGCTGCTCAGTGTTTGGAACAAACTTCCGAACGCTGGAGCCGGCGCTAGGAGCTTGTGATGTCATAGTCCCTCCCCCTCATGATGTCACGCCCCGCCCCCTCAATTCAAGTCCGTGGGAGGGGGCGTGACAGCTGTCACGCCCCCTCCCGCAGACTTGAATTGAGGGGGCGGGGCGTGACATCATGAGGGGGCGGGGCTATGCCATCATGAGCTCTGGCCCACAGTTTGTTCCAAACACTACCCCTTTAAGCTGGCCATGTTTTTGGAAGCTTATTTTTTTGACAGCTCTGGTCTTTGATCTCTAAATATATGAGCTCACCTTTCTGAAGGCAGCTCTGGAGGAAACACGTTTATCTCAGGGATAAAGGGGTACTCCGGTGAAAACCTTTTTTCTTTTAAATCAACTGGTGGCAGAAATTAAACATATTTGTAAATTACTTCTATTAAAAAATCTTAATCCTTCCTGTACTTATTAGCTGCTGAATACTACGGAGAAAATTCTTTTCTTTTTGGAATGCTCTCTGATGACATCACGAGCACAGTTCTCTTTGCTGACGTTATTATAATAATAACAACGCTTTATTTATTGTTGTCCTAAGTGAGATTTGAACCCAAGTCCCCAGCACTGATAGCCACTGAGCTACCATGCTGCCCTTAGTATACATCTGCTATGCATGGTTGCTAAAATGGACAGAGATGTCAGCAGAGAGCACTGTGCTCGTGATGTCATCAGTGTTCCAAAAAGAAAGGAATTTCCTCTGTAGCATTCAGCAGCTAATAAGTACTGGAAGGATTAAGATTTTTTAATAGAAGTAATTTACAAATATGTTTAACTTTCTGCCACCAGTTGATTTAAAAGAAAAAAGGTTTTCACTGGAGTACCCCTTTAATTTGGTGACTTGCTGGGACTAGTAGTGGATACCCAGAGGTCTGGTGGCTTTAACTCTTGCACCATCACACTCTCTCTAGCGTCTTAGCTGGACCGATAGGGTGTGATGGTGACAGTGTACATTGGAGCCTAAAGAGGTGGCCTAATTTCCTTAGTCTACTGTCATCTAACCTTTCTTGACCAATGAAATGAGTAGTAATAAAGATTGTCTCTCCCTCTGGAGGCGCTGCTGGAAAACTGAACCCAGGTTTCCACAGATAACAGTTAATCCCCGGGGGCTTCTGTTCCGATAAAGGGCCCTTACGTAAGGTGTTCATACCAGAATTTCTGTTTTGCAGCTTTTACTGCAGAGACCAGATGGATCAGCAGCATCCAAGGTTGAGATCTGTTCAGTGGAAAATATATGTGCGACAACCGGTGCAGAGGGGACAGTTCAGCTGGTACTAAACACCGATCCAGGCATCCAAGAGAGGAACGTTCATGTAAGTAATATTGTAATAGACACTCACTATATACATAGGGGGCAGTATTATAGTAGTTATATTCTTGTATATAGGGGCAGTATTATAGTAGTTATATTCTTGTATATAGGAGCAGTATTATAGTAGTTATATTCTTGTATATAGGAGCAGTAATATAGTAGTTATATTCTTGTATATAGGGGCCGTATTATAGTAGTTATATTCTTGTATATAGGAGCAGTATTATAGTAGATATAGGAGGCAATTTTTATTGTGAAAACAAACAAAATTACAAGTAACATAAATTCTTACAATGCAAAACAAAAATAACAAGCATTGTACACACAATGACTACTCAACTAGAGTATGTACAGAGTAATATTAAACTTAGAAAGTCCACATTTGCTGGAAAAGGAAAAACACAAAAAAAATTTATAAATCATCCGTGTTAAACCAAAGAGACATTCCTCCATAATTTCCCATTATTTTGGTTCCTCCGTATCTCTAATGACTTTACCCACTGGAGCTCGGACATTATCTGTCTTACTGCTGTGATGTGGTGGAATGGCTCATTGTGTATGGACACTCTAGTTCTCATGTGCCAATGGTAATATTTAATGATTGTTATAATTATGTACATTGTCCCCCTGTCTACAGTCCTGTTACTGGATGGTACAGCATATACGATGTCAGGATACGTCAGGTTCTGCAGTAATGGGATGTTCAGCTTACTGGACACTTCTTCCCATATCCTCCTCCCGCCCCTGCAGTCAGATATGAAATGCTCCATCGTCTCCTCCTGCTGACAACCCAGAGGACAGTTCCTATCAGAAACGCTTAGATACTTTAGATTACCCCTGACAAAGAGCCTCCCATGGAGCGACAGCCAAGCTATGTCAAAGAATTTTGCGGGGAGTCGTTTCCCATTGAGGAACTTTAGACTTTCCTGTAAAGTGCTGGTCACACAGTCCCTCAAGGCAAGTGGAGAACAAAAGAAAGCCCTACAAACCCTTACGTATAGATCCTTCCTTGGCTTACTCTCTATATAGGACTTCTCAATGCGCCATCTCTTCAGACATCTGAGCCCGTATTCCAGGTACGGGGGGAGGTAGTCACGCGTCCATCTCCCCCTCTTGAGACTGCCGCCTCGCACCCAAGACTCTGCAAAAGGCAATATCCAGTCCCTGATACTATTCGCCCACAGGGAGCTGTTGTTTGAGTCCAGGCAACCAAAATTAACTTTTAGAAACATGGAGTCAAAGAACACCCTTGGATTCAGCATATCCAACCCACCCTCTCTCCTCTGTAGGTAGGTGACCCCTCTTTTTATCAGGTTCAACCTGTTCCCCCAGAACATTTGGAAGAACAGGCTAAAGAGCCGAGCAGAGAAAGATTCTGGCAAAGGAAAAACAACAGAGACATACAAAAAGACGGGGACCAGGTAAGTCTTCAACATTTTAACCCTTTCTCTATAGGTCAGCCTCCAGTTCTTCCATCGCTGAACCTTTGCATTTCCGGCTTCCAACTTCTCTTCCCAATTTAGTTTGGCATTATCGTCCCTCCCGAATTTGACCCCTAGGATTTTAATATAGGAGGAGGCTCTCACAAATTGGGTCAGATCAAAATCTGGATCAGTATCTGATACCCAGAGAGCTTGACTCTTCTCAAGGTTGACCAGAGACCCTGAGGCCTCCGAGTAACTTTTGATGGCCGCAGACAACATCTCCACCTCACGAGGCTCAGATATCACTACAGTCACATCATCCGCGTAGGCAACAACACTCAGGGGTAGGCAGTGGGGGACCGGCACCCCCTGAAAACCACACTCCTGCAGTGACCTCAGAAACGGGTCTAAGGCAAATACATACAGCAGCGGGCTCAGTGGGCAACCTTGTCTCACCCCCGCCTCAACCCTGAACGTGTCACCCTGCCAACCATTGATCAGAGGAAAGCTCTCGGCCTCACAATACAAAGTCTTCAGCCAATCAATGAATTGTCCCGGAATACCGTACTTTGACAAAGTGGCCCATAGATACTCATGATCTACTCTGTCAAAGGCTTTAGCCTGGTCAAGACTGACAACATATCTCCCACACCTCAGGGCTTTACATCTCTCAAACATCTCCCTTATGGAGATCACTGCCCCAGAGATGTCCCGCCCTTTTACTGTGCCATACTGACAGCCTGCCAACAGTGCCGGGGACAGACAAACTAACCTAGAAAACAGGATTTTTGCCAGAATCTTCCTGTCGACATTCAAGAGGGCAATTGGCCTCCAGTTCTTGATGTCACTCGGCTCTTTACCTTTAGACAGCAGAATCAGCGAGGACACTCTCATGGATGGAGGCATCAGGTGACTTTCTAGACAATTTGTATAAACATCCACGAGGATTGGGGCCAAGAGGTCTCTGAATGTCTTATAGAATTCTGCTGTTATCCCATCTGGACCTGGTGCCTTCTTCAGATGTAACTTATCAATGGCCTCTTTGACCTCTGCCACCGTCAATTCTGCTGTCAAAGGAGAAAAGTCCAAATCATTAGTATCAGGGAGCGGAGTTGTCTCCAAGAATTGGGTCATCTTGTCTCTATCCAAAACCTTCCTCTGAAACAAGTCAGCATAGTACGATCTCACCACCCCCAGGATACCCTCCCGAGATTCCTGCAAAACACCCTGGGAGTCAGTGAGACCGGTGACAGATTTATTTGCCACCCGCTCCCGGCAATTCTCAAAGGGATCAGGAGACCCTAAGGACCCATAATCCCTTTCAAGAACCAGGGAGGTATACCTGCTGTACTGATACTGCCTTATCTCAGATTTCAGCCGGTCTATCCTTTGTTGGTCCCCACCCGCCGAATATAGTGACTCCAATTCTTTCCGCAGCTTGAGATACTGGCCATACTTACTCTTCCCCTTTATAACTGACAGTCTCTTTAAGAGGGTTCTGATCTCATCTTTGACATCCTCCCACCAGGCGGCCATATCATCATAGAAGTCCACTCTCTCTAGCTGACTCTGTATAAGAGAGTGAACCTGTCTCTGTACAGAAGGATCCTCTAATAGGCTGGAATTCAGTCTCCACAACCCTCTACCTGTCTCAGGACCCTGTGTGACACCCAGACAAAAATATAAGGCCAGATGGTCAGAATAAGGGACGATCTTCTCATCCTTCTCACCAATGGTCTCTGTGGGACTAACCAGAGCTAAATCTATATGACTACTTCTTCCACCACAGAAATAGGTAAATTTTGGTTTCCGACCACCCTGCACAAACACATCTGACAACCCGGCCTGTAGAATGATGTTGTTTAAGACCTTGGAGTCTCGTGTCAGAGGTCTATTAGAGGATCTGTCACTAGTTGTTCTGGAGGCATTAAAATCTCCGGCCAAGATGACAGGGACAGACGTGAAGAGATATGGCTTCACTTCATTATAAAGGTTAACCCTTTCAGTCACTGTCTGTGAACCATAGATATTAATGAGTCGGAGCCTTCTACCCCGAATAGTAACTTCTAGCATTAGGCACCTTCCCATCAATACCTCTGTCAGCCTATGTACAGTTACATCATTGGTGGTAAACAGGATAGAGACCCCGGCACTTGGTTCCACACCCAGTGACCAAAAGGATGGACCAGACCGCCATTCACGCTCTGCCTCACGTAACAGTCCTTGAGTATTTAAACGTGTCTCATGTAAGAAGATGATGTCAGCATCAATAGACTTTAGATAGTCATATACGACATGTGTGGTCCTCCTCACTCTGACACTGTTCACATTACTGGAGAACACTAAGGGTAAAGTCGGCCATCATAACAAAGGAAAGAAGAAAGTGCAGAGATGTCACCCCCATCATCACAGATCTGAGTCTGAGCCCTCCTGCTGACCACCTGTTTCCATGTCCGATTCGGACAGACGTTTTGCTCGTGGGGGTCTCTTTTTTGTGGGGGGGATCACCCTCTTGGTCTTCATTAAATTCATCTATCACTCTCTTTAGCTCCCTCTCCATCTCTTCCTCAACGTCTGACTCTGATAGGACACTGTACCTATTTGTGATGGTCATGACACCTGACCCGGGGTCTACTTTCTTTTTGGAAGGTTTTTGGACAGTGGTCCATCCCTCCTCAGGCTTACGGCTGGTTTTGTCTTTCTTCCGTCTCTTCTGCGGATTTATTGATGCTGGGGCAGAAGAAGACATGGCCACAACCTGCTCAGTGACCTCCCTGTTCCCCTCAGTGGCTCCTGGCTGGGACTGGTCGGGCACTGTGTCACCAATATTGTCACCCATATTGTCACCGCTAGTGTCACCAATATTGTCACCCATATCGTCACCTCTAGTGTCACCCATGTTATGCTGAGGCTCAGGTTGTGTCACTGCTGACCCTGACACCAACGTCTCCTCCTCCAGGTCCTCTGCCCCCTCCAGCAGGTCCTCATCAGGGAAGTCCTTACAGATGTTATGCCAGGCGTCAGGACAGTCCCTGTGGGAGTGACCGGTCTTACCACAGAGGTTGCAGCGGATATTCTGGCAGGTGGCGCTGACATGGCCGATCTCCCCACATAAATTACACTTCACTAGGGTGCACACACTCGCGATATGACCGGTCTTCCCACACTTGAAGCATTTTCTGGGCTGACCTGCATAGAAGCAAACCCCTTTCTCCCGACCAATGAAGAAAGAATTGGGCAGATGTTGGGTTATGTTGTTTATCTGCCGTAACTTCACCAGGACCTTCCACCCTCCCGTCCATATGCCGTCCTCATCCCTGGTCTTAGTCAGGTCTGACATTAGGTCACAGTGTCTCTTTAACCACACAACAATATCCTGGGGGGGGACAGACTCGTTCCAGAATATAATGGTGACATTCGCTGTGTCCGGTCTGGAGATGGGGACAAAGCTGAACTTATTCCAGCCATCAGCATCTCTCACCCGGGTGACATGGGCCCAGAAGCGGTCCAGGTCAGACATGAGTTTGAAGCTGACGTCATAGCCCTGCCTGTCAGGAAGGTTTATCACTGCCAGGATGTTAGATGGCAGGAAGCCCATTTGGTGGCACAGAAGTTCACGGACCACAAACCTCCTGTCAGGCAGCTCCTCCTTGGCCCCTCTATGTCTGAACCTGACCACGTTCCTCCTCTTGAAAGCCTGACCTGTATAATTCACATTGGACATGAATGGTGACCCGCGGCTCCAGGCATTACCAGAGGAGGCGCCACTACTTCTACCCTCCTGCTGTACTTGGGGGCGCTGTGGTGGCTGCTGACCAGCTGTACTATGGGGGTCTGATACTTGTGTGACTAAAGGGGGAAAGTGTTGTGCATCAGACTGTACAGCCCCCTCCCCACCATCAACCTCTATACTCTGGGGGTCACAAGCCTCTGGAGGCTGAACTAATGGTGGACCTGACCCCAGAGATGACCCCAGATCCCACACAGACTGTGAAGCACCCCCCTCTGCAGACACATTATCAGTAATATCACATACAGTTGTTACGCCTAGCGCTCCGGGCCCCCGCTCCTCCCCGGAGCGCTCACGGCGTCTTTCTCCCTGCAGCTCCCCGGTCAGTCCCGCTGACCGGGAGCGCTGCTCTGTCATGGCCGTTGGGGATGCGATTCGCACAGCGGGACGCGCCCGCTCGCGAATCGCATCCCAGGTCACTTACCCGTTCCCGTCCCCTGCTGTCATGTGCTGGCGCGCGCGGCTCCGCTCTCTAGGGCGCGCGCGCGCCAGCTCCCTGAGACTTAAAGGGCCAGTGCACCAATGATTGGTGCCTGGCCCAATTAGCTTAATTGGCTTCCACCTGGTCCCTGACTATATCTAACCTCCTCCCATGCACTTCCTGGCCGGATCTTGTTGCCCTTGTGCCTAGTGAAAGCGTTTTGTGTGTCCAAAGCCTGTGTACCAGAACTTCTGCTATCTCCCCTGACTACGAACCTTGCCGCCTGCCCCCGACCTTCTGCTACGTCCGACCTTGCTTCTGTCTACTCCCTTGTACCGCGCCTATCTTCAGCAGCCAGAGAGGTGAGCCGTTGCTAGTGGATACGACCTGGTCACTACCGCCGCAGCAAGACCATCCCGCTTTGCGGCGGGCTCTGGTGAAAACCAGTAGTGACTTAGAACCGGTCCACTAGCACGGTCCACGCAATCCCTCTCTGGCACAGAGGATCCACCTCCTGCCAGCCGGCATCGTGACAACAGTCATATCAGTGCAGTCACTGGCAGAATGATCTTGCACTACAGAGCCCAGCAAGCCCTGCAGAGCCATGTCCTGTGAACTCTCTGCTGCACTGCTGCCTTCAGGTAAGAGTCCACAGTCCTGCTGCTCTCTACTGCCCCCAGGGGCTTGTGGTGACTGCACAACGGTTACAGAGTTACCTTCTGGTAGGAGTCCATAGTCCTGCTTCACCGTGCTGACTGCTGGGACTTGTGGTACCTCTGGAGGAGTCTCTGCAGGTCTCTGATGTTGCTGGACGCTTGCTTCTGCTTGTCTGTACAAATTTCCTTTCTCAAAAGGGAAGCTGGCTGGTCTGAGGAGTGGTCTTGCACAGGACTGCTGGATGTCCTCTTGTCTTGTACAGGACTGCTGGGTGTCCCCTGGTGAGGCTGTAGACTTGGGTGCAGCAGTAGATGGAGATGACTTTGGTCTTTCCTTATATCCCTCAAATCGCTGCTGATTTCTGAAGGTCTCAGCGACTGGTCCCATCTGGTCCAATACGTCCTCCATGTCCTGCACAGTGTCAGCGAGCTGCACAGCGAGGGAGCTCAGCTTCTTATCATGTACAGCCTGGTTATTGGGGTTTGCTGCCTTTAGTTTGTACACACAGTCTATCTGTTTCTGCAGCTGTAACTTAGTCTTTTTTAAAGTCTCAAGTCTCTTTACCAGAGCTGGGATCTGCTCGGCCAGACATAGTTCAGGTGCCCGCTGAGTATTGGGGGGCCGCGCTGGTGGGGTACTGACAGGACTCTGCTTCTGAGGTGGGATCTGTCTCGGTGTTGCTGTGGTCACTGCTGCAGGGTCACAATCTCCAGACTGGGGACTGGGCCCCTGGTTCTTCTCAGTGACCGCACTTGTGGCCCCCTGAAGCCTTCCTGCTGTACTCCCTCTGGCGTGCTTGTAACTTTTGCGCTGCTCCCGCTCCCGTATCGTGTGCGGTCAGAACGTATCAGTACAGGCTGCTGCAGATTCTCCTGCATGGTCTGCTTCTCCAGGGATGTTCTCCTCTGTCTGACTGCAGGAGGGGTGGATTGCACACCTGCAGCCATTACCTGACTTGATGAAGTTTCTTTCCTCACTTCCACAACTTTCTTCTCATCTGTGCTTCTTGCTGCACCAGAACTGACAACATTCTGAACATTTCTCACATCCATAGAAACTTTAGGATTTTCATCCATGGTTTGTGGTGTCTGGGGATTAATTCCCAGAATAGGCCGAGAAGCCTGGGCCTTGCTTGGGGAGCTTCCCCACCCAGGGTGGCCCCTCCCTGGGCTTTCTCCAGACATCAGGAGAGCAACACACACACAACCTCTCAGCTAGGAGGCAGTATTATAGTAGTTATATTCTTGTATATAGGAGGCAGTATTATAGTAGATATATTCTTGTATATAGGAGGCAGTATTATAGTAGATATATTCTTGTATATAGAAGCAGTATTATAGTAGTTATATTCTTGTATATAGGAGGCAGTATTATAGTAGTTATATTCTTGTATATAGGAGGCAGTATTATAGTAGTTATATTCTTGTATATAGGAGGCAGTATTATAGTAGTTATATTCTTGTATATAGGAGGCAGTATTATAGTAGATATATTCTTGTATATAGAAGCAGTATTATAGTAGTTATATTCTTGTATATAGGAGCAGTATTATAGTAGTTATATTCTTGTATATAGGAGCAGTATTATAGTAGTTATATTCTTGTATATAGGAGCAGTATTATAGTAGTTATATTCTTGTATATAGGTGCAGTATTATAGTAGTTATATTCTTGTATATAGGAGCAGTATTATAGTAGTTATATTCTTATATATAGGAGCAGTATTATAGTAGTTATATTCTTGTATATAGGAGCAGTATTATAGTAGTTATATTCTTGTATATAGGGGCAGTATTATAGTAGGTATATACCTGTATATAGAAGTATTATAGTAGTTATATTCTTGTATATAGGAGCAGTATTATAGTAGTTATATTCTTGTATATAGGAGCAGTATTATAGTAGTTATATTCTTGTATATAGGAGCAGTATTATAGTAGTTATATTCTTGTATATAGGAGCAGTATTATAGTAGTTATATTCTTGTACATAGGAGGCAGTATTATAGTAGTTATATTCTTGTATATAGGAGCAGTATTATAATAGTTATATTCTTGTATATAGGGGCAGTATTATAATAGTTATATTCTTGTATATAGGAGCAGTATTATAGTAGGTATATACCTGTATATAGGAGAAGTATTATAGTAGTTATATTCTTGTATATAGAAGCAGTATTATAGTAGTTATATTCTTGTATATAGGAGCAGTATTATAGCAGTTATATTCTTGTATATAGGAGGCAGTATTATAGTAGTTATATTCTTGTATATAGGAGCAGTATTATAGTAGTTATATTCTTGTATATAGGAGTAGTATTATAGTAGTTATATTCTTGTACATAGGAGCAGTATTATATTAGTTATATTCTTGTATATAGGAGACAGTATTATAGTAGTTATATTCTTGTATATAGGAACAGTATTATAGTAGTTATATTCTTGTATGTAGGAGCAGTATTATAGTAGTTATATTCTTGTATATAGGAGCAGTATTATAGTAGTTATATTCTTGTCTTTAGGAGCAGTATTATAGTAGTTATATTCTTGTCTTTAGGAGCAGTATTATAGTAGTTATATTCTTGTCTTTAGGAACAGTATTATAGTAGTTATATTCTTGTATGTAGGAGCAGTATTATAGTAGTTATATTCTTGTATATAGGAGCAGTATTATAGTAGTAATATTCTTGTATATAGGAGTAGTATTATAGTAGTTATATTCTTGTATATAGGAGGCAGTATTATAGTAGTTATATTCTTGTACATAGGAGCAGTATTATAGTAGTTATATTCTTGTACATAGGGGCAGTATAATAGCAGTATTATTAGTACAATACTCTAGTGACTGCAATTGTTTCTATTTCCTGTAGGTGAGAACAAAGGCTGTAGGTGTTCCTGAGCACAGACAGACATCGGCCATATTGACATTGAAGGCTTACAAAGGATCACAGAACTATCTGCATATTAGTGTCCCGTCAACCAAAGTCAAACCCGGGGATACTCTGCACATTCAGTTTTATGTAAAGACCAAAAATATAAACATTCAGAGAAGCTTCAGCCACTTCACTTACATGGTAATATAGAGTACAACCACCTATAACCTCAGTGCCTTTGGTCTCTTTGTTTGTTTACAACACTGATGTTCTGGTCTCTCCTCAGATCTTGAGTAAGGGTCAGGTCATCGAAATGGGTCGACAACTACGAGATCCAGAACAGACCGTCACTGTGATGTCCCTGGTGGTCTCTGAGAAGTACATGCCCTCCTTCCGCATCGTGGCTTATTATACTGTGCCAGGCAACGAGAGAGAGATTGTGTCGGATTCTGTGTGGGTGGACATGTTGAACTCCTGCATACGAAAGGTGAGGCGAAACCATGTAGGATATCTTTATAGGGTTATAGTTGCTTTTTAATGCTCATCTTATCCCCGGGGTCCCGCTGCTGGGGCCCCCCCGCGATCTCCCGCAGAATGGCCATGACGGCACTGCCTCGCCCCTCATGATGTCACGCCATGTCCCCTCCATTCATGTCTATGGGAGGGGGCGTGTCTGCCGACACGCCCCCTCCCATAGACATGAATGGAGGGGGTGTGGCGTGACATCACGAGGCGGCATGGCCGTGATGTCATGATCACTGCTTCTGGCTTGGAACGTTCTGAACAAAATGTTCACAATGCTGGAGCACCGAAACGAGTACCCCTTTAAAAGGCTTGGGTTTTGATTTTGACCATGATGGACCAATGATAGCGCATATAGGTTGTTGGGCTATGCGAGTACCTATGATTACTGGTATTTGGCACCCGAAAAATTAGATAAACATATATACTATCCCAACGGAAAATAACGAGGTGCTTTAAAACATAACTTTTACTATTATTACTGGTAAAACCCACCCTCACCCCATCACATGGATACCAAACAATAAAAAGGTATATAACTCAGCATAAAAAATCTTTTCCCAGTCCACCCGGGACTAATAGTTCCACTGACCTGCTAGCCACGCAGTACAGTCTTAGATATTGTTAAAGCAGGTCCTATAGACCCTACTATGGGGATGTATTCAAGCTAATGAGTGAACAAATACAAAGCTTACACACGATCCACCAGCATTTCCACAAATGGATTTAGTGTATACATGGTACAGTATTTAGGACACATGCAACTCTGTATTGACACAAGGAGTTTGTCGCTCCTGCACAATAAGAAAGACCCAACCCCGACGCATTTCTGCAGGTACCTACTATATCATGTATACCTGGTACCAGCTTCATCAGGGGAATTAAAGGGAGCTAAAAAATAGCGCACGTTACTCCTATTGGAGTGTCTACACATCTACATACAAATGCGGTATAGAAATATAGATATTATTTATGGGTCAGTGGACCATGTGATTCATAGGTCTCCATGTTGTTCTATCTGTTGTCTGCGTCTTCATGCTTCTTATCAACATGTCAGTCTCCATAAATTGTTTGTCCTCCATCTTCTTGTTGCTTCACCTGGTCCACCATCATTTTCTTTTCCAATGAGCCTGGTCTTCTCAATCCCCTGATTATGGCCAAGCACAGCTCAGCTTCATTTGGCCAAGGACCCACTTGTTGGTTAAAGGGGTTCTCCGCTGTAAAACATTTTATCTTTTAAATCAACTGGTGCCAGAAATTAAACAGATTTGTAAATTACTTCTATTAAAATTTTTTTTTAACCCTTCCAGTACTTATCAGCTGCTGCATGCTCTACAGGAAGTTCTTTTCTTTTTAATTTCCTTTCTGTCTGACCACAGTGCTCTCTGCTGACACCTTTGTCCATGTCAGGAACTGTCCAGAGTAGGAGCAAATCCCCATAGCAAACCTGGAAAGTTCCTGACAGGGACAGAGGTGTCAGCAGAGAGCACTGTGGTCAGTCAGAAAGGAAATTCAAAAAGAGAAGAACTTCCTGTGGAGTATACAGCAGCTAAGTACTGGAAGGATTAAGATTTTTACATAGAAGTAATTTAAAAATCTGTTTAACTTTCTGGCACCAGTTGATTTAAAAAAGGTGTTTTCCTGTGGAGTACTCCTTTAACATTGTCACCCATTTACTTCTCATGGTATCTACCAATACTAATATGAGGGAATAAGACTTTTCATGGTTTTTCTTCAGGGCCTGACTTTAGGTACGCTGCCAATAAGATGCCAGATACTGAGCAGTTATAGAAGAATGCAATTAGAAAATAACCTAATTGTCATATTAAGGTCATAAAGTAAAGACAATACCAGCCAGATACCCACCAGGAAAGATCACACTGGGTGTCTTCAAGCGGTACTCCGGGGAAACTAAATCCATAGCCCATCATTTCCCTCTCATCAAACTATTTAATTGTCTAAATATCATTCATTAGCTATATAGAGCTATATAGCTCACTTACATGCATGAAGTAGGGAATGACATTATCCAGCCATCCACTGTCCAAATCCCTCTCTGAAAGCAGCCCCCACACTCCCGAGAGACACAGACCATGTGGTTTCTGCCCTGCACTGATGAGTCATGCTCTCTTTAGTGCTGGGAACTGGGAGGTGTGTGCAGCCTCAGCCAATCACACAGTGATCATTTCCCTGCTGCTCAAAGTAAGAGAGTGGGGGCTGCTCTCAGAGAGCGAGCTGGCAGAGCAGAGCTGCAATGATTGCTGAGAGCTATAGGTAAGGGGAGGGAAGGGTGGCAAAGAATCAAGCAGCCAGAGAAGGCAACAGAGGCCACAGGAGCCATGCATATCAGGCAGGATGGTTTACAGGGAATAAGGGAATATATCCAGGTAATGTGGTGGCTTTGGAGCTATATACATCTATCTACACACACACACATATATATATATATATATATATATATGGACCATGATCCTCCCTCTTTGCTAAAAATACAGTTCTAGAGGGAGAGTCAATCACAGTTTCTTCAGCTAACCAGTGGATTCAACCATAGCTGCGGCACAGGCCGTCCTTGTGGTATGTTTGTCCTTGGTGATGGCTCCAGATTTACCTTGATGCCTTTTTGGATTATTTAGAGTTTCATATTGGTCTTCCATGAGGTAGGTGTAGGTAAATGATTTATTAGATACATGATGGATTTATTATACGCTATTTGAAATGATTTTATAGGCGTCATATGATCTTTCTTGCAGCTGGACTTTTTACCGGACAAAGCAGTCAATGACCCTCAACCAGGATCAGTCGTGCCAATGAGAATAACCGGAGAACCAGGAGCAAGCGTCGGGCTGGTGGCTGTAGACAAAGCTGTATTCGTTTTGAACAAGAAGAATAGGATGTCCCAGGAAAAGGTTAGACCTATAAGATCAGTGATAAATGCCCATCTTAGGGGTCAAAGAAAGTTGGATGACTGCCAGTAAAACTTGAACCTACCTAGATTTTCCGCAATACGTCACTTACGTCTACAGTGCTGCAAAACTGACACGTGTCATAGAAAATGATGTAGCATTGTATACGGGGGATGTATTGGCTGCCATATTGGTTGTCACATGACTTTCAACTTGTAAATTGTTAGATAACTTTCGCCTTTGTTTTTTCTGCATTTCCTAAGGTTTGGGAAGAGGTGGACAAAAGTGATCTTGGGTGTACTTCAGGTGGCGGCATGGACAATGCAGGAGTGTTTGCAGATGCCGGTCTCTCTGTGGAGTCTAATATGGGCCTTACAAGCCCAACACGAATCGGTGAGATATTGGTACAATGAGTCGTGACTATTGTGGGGCCCAGGGGCGGACTGACACGTCAGGCATTCGGGCACTTCCCGAGGGCCCGTGTCTGAGGGGGGCCCGCCACTGCCTGCGCCTTTTTTTTCTTTTCTCATTTGATTTATTTTATTGTTTAGTTTTAAGGTCAGGCCTGCAGTCATGTGTCCGGACAAAAACTAAAAAGAGCTGCAGAGTTTAACGCTATCTGTGTCTTAGGACACGGATAAAGATAAGCTCTCCTGCTCCTTCTATGGACGGCCCTTTAAGAAAAAAAAAGCCCTGTCTATACACACACACCAGGTTTTTTCAACCAGGGTGCCTCCAGCTGTTTCAAAACTACAACTCCAAGTTTTGGAACAGCTAGAGTCACCCTGGTTGGAAAACACTGATTTAAACACCAAACATGTGAGGGATACATAAAGGCTCTAGTACAGTGTTTTCCAAACAGTGTGCCTCCAGCTATTGCAAACTACAACTCCCAGCATGCCTGGACAGCATGCTGGGAGTTGTAGTTTTGCAACAGCTGAAGGCACACTGTATGGAAAGAAAACCTGCTCTAGTACCCTATGGAGCGCCTTAGAAATGGATAGGGGAAAGGGTTAAATAAAGACAATAAAAGTTGGCCAAACCCTTTAAATCCGGTTGGGAGTGGATTGTAGGTTTTGTTGTGTTTTTTTTCTGTTCCGACCTTTTTTTCCCCATGGTATTTACTCATTTACTCCGCTTTTGGAAACTCTATACATGATTTTCAGAGTGGTTTTCCCAAAAGACGAGTGATTTTGGATGAAATGTTGGGAACACGCCTCTTTTCCCAAAAACCACGCCCATTTTGTAGTGTTTTTTTTTATTCTGTCGGGTTTTTTCTGTCGCACATTCAGAATTTACACAGAATTTAGGCGTACATCATGACAAAAAAGGTCAGAATGCTGTTAGTATTAGTAAATGAGGGCCATTATCTTAATTCTGTAGGTCCATACAATTACAGTGATGCCCAATTTATATGGGTTTTATTTTATTTTCCTTCTTTAAAAAAAATAACTTTTTGTATGAAAATAAGTATTCTTGAAATCATACTCTTCTAACCCCCTATAACACTTATTTTTCCGTGTATGAGGACTCGTTTTAATGCCGTGAGCCATGGTTTTGTTTTGATCACTATGAAGTGACCAAAAATCAGCAATTCTGGACTTTTGGCATTTTTGCTGCCTGCACTATTGAAGCACAGATCTTAGGCATGTTTGGGTCCTCCCGGCCTCCTCTCAGCTAATCGGGACCCTGTGATTTTGTGGTGATGGTCCCAATCAAACCGCTGAGCTAGCCATTTTAGATGAGGTTTTTCCCATTTTAGATGTCGCAATCAACTTTGCTTGCAGCGTCTTAAGGGTTAAAGCGCAACTGTCATGAACTTGGGGCTATATAACCTACACACAGCCTTTGTACCGTGTGCAGATTGTGTCTACAGTAGTGTTTTTACCTTAGTTCTCTCTGCTTTTATCACCCAAAAACACATTTTTGATAGCAGCCGCACAGAGTTGGATAGGCGTGGCGCAAGGTTCGCTGTTCCCCGCTGCCGTCATGCCTATTCCCTGATTGACACACAGGTCCCAGCGCGTGCGCATCTTAGCTTATCCCCCGTGCGCGCCGCAGCGTGTTATCCTGGCAGGCGCTCGCTCCCACCTCCTGCCCACTCAGTGCGCCTGCGCAGTGCTAGAGGCAGAGAGCACGCTCTCTGCCTCTAGCACTGCGCAGGCGCACTGAGGAGGCAGGTGGTGGGAGGGAGCGCTTGCCAGGATAACACGCTGCGGCGCGCACGGGGGATAAGCTAAGATGCGCACGCGCTGGGACCTGTGTGTCAATCACACAGCGGTCCTAGCACTAACGTACAGGGGATAGGCGTGTCAGCAGCGGGGCATAGCGAACCTTGCACCACGCCTATGCGACTGTGTGCAGCGCTAGGGATAGACCGATTATCGGTTTGGATGATATTATCAGCTGATATTCACGGTTTTGGACTTTATCAGTATCGGCAATTATGAATTACGATTAATGACTCGCCCCCCCCCCCCCCCCTGCCCCGAGACCACTGACGCAATCAGACATTTTATCCCCTATCCTTTTGGACAGGAGATGTCTATCAGTGGAATACCCCTTTAAGGAGAAAGTCTTAAAATGTGCATTCTTGGTCCATCTCAATGGGGAGAAAGGACTGGGTTATCCAGGAATAGAAAACAGAGCTAATTTGTTCCAAAAATGCGCCACACCTGCAATCAGGTTGTGCGTGATATTACAACTTGGTCCCATTCACTTTAATAGAGCTAAGCTGCAACACCACACACAATCCGAGGACAGGTGTGACGCTGTTTTTTTGAAGAAATCAGCTGTTTTTCTAATCCGGGATTACCCATTTAAAGGGTACTCCACTGCTCAGCATTTGGAACAAACTGTTCCGAACTCTGGAGCCGGCGCCGGGAGCTTGTGACGTCATAGCCCCGCCCTCTCATGATGTCATGCCCCGCCCCCTCAATGCAAGTCTATGGGAGGGGGCGTGACAGTCATGATGCCCCCTGCCATAGACTTGCATTTTGGGGGCGGGACGTGGCGTGACGTCCAAACGCTGAGCAGCGGAGTACCCCTTTTAAATTAGCCGCTGCCAGACATCTCTTATCACCTGCAGGAACAAAGGACTGAGAAGAATGAAATCCAACACATCTCAGTCTTTTTCATATGACCCCTTCATGCACCTTAGATGGTCGGCTGGACCCACTATTATCGGAGGCTTTGGCCCATCTGTCTGGGCACCTAAAAGTTGTTACATTTGTAGAGTAGTTTGTGAGCATTTCTTTTTGTATCTTTTTGATAGATTTTTTTTTTTTTATCTATAGAGTTGACCTGTGAAGAACCTTCAAGAAGAAGAAGACGGTCTGTGCTGTCTGGACCAAAAGCCGACAAAGGTATTCATCTAAAATAGAGGCCATTGGGTTTTAATAATTTTGTACAGAAGATTTTTGGTGTCCTTCACATTCTCATATTACATTATAGCAATGACCATAGATACACTTGGTGACAGGCATAACGGAAGAGGGAATGGGGGCCAACATAAAAATGGGGCCACTTTAAGCAGCAGCTTGACACCACCATACTCTTAAAGTCTTAAAGGGGTACTGCGCCCCTAGACATCTTATCCCCCTATTCAAAAGATAGGGGAAAAGATGTCTGATAGCAGGGGTCCCGCCGCTGGGAACCCCCCCCGCCTTCTCCATGGTGCACCCGGCATTCGTTTAAAGCGTCGGGTGCAGCGCCGGAGGCTCGTGATGTCACGGCCACGCCCCCTCAATGCAAGTCTATGGGAGAGGGCATGGCTGTGACATCACGAGCCTCTGCCACGCATTGCCAGTCATCCGGCATGGAGTGAAGCTTGTTCAGTGCATCAGATGTCTGGGGTGCCACAGCCGAGATCGTGGGGGTCCCCAGCGACGGGATCCCCGTGATCAGACATCTTATACCCTATCCTTAGGATGGGGGATAAGATGTCTAGGGGCAGAGTACCCCTTTAAGCACCAGGGACATGAGTTACTTATGCAGTGCACAACCCATAGGGCCCGTCACTTGGGGAAATCACTTGTGGGCTCAAGTGGTCCTGCAGGTCTCCTATATTTCTTAGTGTGGGCCTGTACTGGTAGTGTAGTTTTCTGCTGGGGTACTCCGTGGTGAGCATGTCAGATGTGGGGGTAGCTAGCATGCCCCAATGGAGATGTGCAGAAACAACGTCAGACACAAAGGGTTGGATTGTGTAAAATACAAAAAATAGACAAATGGCGCTACCTGGTGCCATTACCCAAGAGGATACTTAAAGGACTAAAAGCTTAAAGAGGTACTCTGCCCCTAGACATCTTATCCCCTATCCAAAGCATAGGGGATAAGATGTCTGATTGCAGGGGTTCTGCTGCTGGGGACCCCCGTGATCTCGGCTGTGGAACCCCAGACATCCGGTGCAAACTTCGCTCTGTGCGAGATGAATGGCGATGTGGAGCGAAGGCTCGGCATGTCAATCAGGTCCCCACTTGTGATTTCACGGATGTCCCGCCCCCTCCCATAGACTTGCATTGAGGGGGCGCGGCTGTGACGTCACGAGCAGGTGTGGCCGTGACATCACAAGCCTCCGGCGCTCCACCCAACGCTCTAAATGAATTCCAGGTGCAGCAGGGAGATTGCGGGGGGTCCCCAGTGGTGAGACCCCAGCGATCAGACATCATATCCCCTATCCTTTGGAGATGAGATAAGATGTCTAGGGGCGGAGTACCCCTGTAACACTTATAAGCGCATGTGGAAAGAAACCTAGACGATCCAGAAGCTGCCAATAACCCGACTGGTCTTTACGGATGGTACCATCAAGAAAAGATGATCTGCCCTCTTGCGGAGGAAGAAAAGAGGGGTTTCTCTCTATTTGGGCAGTCGCTGGTATTGCGGTTAGGATCTAACCACGGACAATTTATAAAATAATAAAAACTATATTGTGCTTTATTCAGACAACGGGTTTCTGGAGATTCCTTCTCCCTTCATCAGGTCAATACATTGGAATTTAAAACATGTTATTCTAATGTACTGACCTGACGAAGGGAGAAGGAATATCCAGAAATGCGTCATCTAAATAAGACAAAAAGGGGGAGATTCGTCAAAACCTGTCCAGAGGAAAAGTTGTTGATTTGCCTGATGAAGCCGCGCATGTGCGGTGAAACGCGTTGCATTTTAATAAACCTTTTATACTCACCTGATGTGCCTGTTCCGAGTCAGCACCGCAAAAGACCCACCGTACCTTTGAAGTCCATTTGTTTCTATCTACTTGGTTGGGAGGCTGCAGACCGGGCTCTAACAACCCTTACACACTGTCCATTGTTGTGTGTGAGTTCACACTACCACCTGGGGTAAGAGGCTTTAAAAAGAATCCTTCTACCAATACCTACCCAGTTGGTTTTACGCTATGGAGCGCTCTCTATGTAGACTTTATGACTTTATTGGGGCTACAGCTCCATGAAGTGTAGTGACAGTCCAGTCTTGAGGCCTCTGCTACAACGGGAGCAGCGGAACTACTCCTGACCTCCTCTTACTTTCTCTACTACTAGACTCCTCCTACTTCTTACAGGATATTCTGAGAGGGGATTGGACCCGCGCATAGGACTTCCCACTTTATAGGGCTTTTTCTCCCACCAAATACCTGTAGCTAGTTCAAAGGGGTATATCAGTGTTCTATAATAAAAAATAATAAACTGCTTAGATAACATAGGAAAAAAAGGAATACTTACCTAGCCCTGCTCCAATCAAAGGGGTACTCCAGTGGAAAAAATATTTTTTTTTAGGTCTTTATAAATCAACTCTTACCAGAAAGTTAAACAGATTTGCAAATGACTTCTATTAAAAAAATCTTTACCCTTCCAGTACTTTTTAGCAGCTGTATGCTACAGAGGAAATTATTTTCTTTTTGAATTTATTTTTTGTCTTGTCCACAGTGCTCTCTGCTGACACCTCTGTCCGTGTCAGGAACTGTCCAGAGCAGCATAGGTTTGCAACAGGGATTTTGTCCTGCTCTGGACAGTTCCTGATATGGACATCAGGTGTCAGCAGAGAGCACTGTGGACAAGACAAAAATAAATTCAAAAAGAACAGAATTTTCTCTGTAGCATACAGCTGTTAAAAAGTACTGGAAGGGTAAGGATTTTTTTTAAATAGAAGTAATTTACAAATCTGTTTAACTTTCTGGCACCAGTTCATAAAAAAAAAAAAATGTTTTCCACCGGTGTACCCCTTTAAGCTCCATCAACTTCCACAATATTTCTACTTTCTACTTCAGAGATGAGCACTCGGTGCAGGACCTGCCACCTCAGCCTATCACTGGCTGCAGTGGTGTCTTGTCTTGGCCAGTGATTGGCTGAGCCAGCAGGTCCTGAACTGAGTGCTTGTCTTGGAAGTAGGAAGAAGAGAAAAGATTTGGGGGCTGGACGGAGCCTAAGGGGAGCTGCACAAGACCAGGGGAGAACCAGAGCGGGGTAAGTATGCTTTTTTTTTCTCCCTGTACCAGCTTCATTATCTTTATTTATTTTTTTCTTTTTAATACCCCTTTAAAGGGGTACTCCTCTGGAAAACATTTTTTTTTTAAATCAACTGATGCCAGAAAGTTAAACAGATTTGTAAATTACTTCTATTTAAAAATCTTAATCCTTCCAGTACTTATCAGCTGCTTTTTTCTCCACATGAAGTTCTTTTCTTATAGGATTTAATTTCTGTCTGACCACAGTGCTCTCTGCTGACACCTCTGTCAAAAAGAAAAGAACTTCCTGTGGTGCAAAAAGCAGCTGATAAGTACTGGAAGGGTTAATAATTTTTTTTTATAGAAGTAATTTACAAATCTGTTTAACTTACTGGCACCAGTTGATTTAAAATAAAAATGTTTTCCAGCGGAGTACCCCTTTAAAAGGGTACTCCCGTGGAAAACTTTTTTTTTTAAATCAACTGGTGCCAGAAAGTTAAACAGATTTGCAAATCACTTCTATTAAAAAATCTTAATCCTTCCAGTACTTTTTAGGGGCTGTATACTAAAAAGAAATTCAAAAAAAGAAATGCGTTTCCTCTGATGTCATGACCACAGTGCTCTCTGCTGACCTCTGCCGTCCATTTCAGGAACTGTCCAGAGCAGGAGAAAATCCCCATAGCAAACATATGCTGCTCTGGACAGTTCCTAAAATGGACAGCAGAGGTCAGCAGAGAGCACTGTGGTCGTGACATCAGAGGAAATGCATTTGTTTTTTGGATTTCTCTTTAGTATACAGCCCCTAAAAGGTACTGGAAGGATTAAGATGTTTTTTAATAGAAGTGATTTACAAATCTGTTTACTTTCTGGCACCAGTTGATTTAAAAAAAAAGTTTTCCGCGGGAGTACCCCTTTAAAGGGGTACTCCGGTGAAAACGTTTTTTCTTTTAAATCAACTGGTGGCAGAAAGTTAAACATATTTGTAAATTACTTCTATTAAAAAATTGTAATCCTTCCTGTACTTATTAGCTGCTGAATACTACAGAGGAAATTCTTTTCTTTTTGGAATGCTCTCTGATGACATCATGACCACAGTTCTCTCTGCTGAAGTTATTATGATAATAATAACGCTTTATTTATTGTTGTCCTTAGTGGGATTTGAACCCAAGTCCCCAGCTCTGCAAGGCAGCAGTGCTAACCACTGAGCCACCATGCTGCCCTTAGCATATATCTGCTATGCATGGTTGCTAAAATGGACAGAGATGTCAGCAGAGAGCATTGTGCTCGTGATGTCATCAGTGTTCCAAAAAGAAAGGACTTTTCCTCTGTAGCATTCAGCAGCTAATAAGTACTGGAAGGATTAAGATTTTTTAATAGAAGTAATTTACAAATATGTTTAACTTTCTGCCACCAGTTGATTTAAAAGAAAATAGGTTTTCTCCGGAGTACCCCTTTAAGTGCTTTGCTTGCTTGCTGTTTGGTCTTAACACAATATAACCACTAGGTGGCAGCAACATTCACGGTACACAAAGCTATTTATCTTACTTTATCCAAACAAATAATAGATCAGTGTTTCCCAACCAGGGTGCCTCCAGCTGCTGCATAACTACAACCCCCAGCATGCCCGGACAGCCGAAGGCTGTCCGGGCATGCTGGGAGTTGTAGTTTTGCAACAGCTGGAGGCACTCTGGTTGGGAAACACTGTAAAAGATTATATAAAGGGGGAGAAAACCAACCTGAAAAGGGGCATTTGGGTCCTTTCACGTACCAGGGCCTAGTCCCTGTTCTATCTAATGAAGGTCACTGTTAAAATTTCGGAAAATTCAGTTTATTTCCCCCTTTTGTATCCCTAGCACGTGAGTATGAGGACGCACGCCTGCGGAAGTGCTGTGAGGACGGCATGACGGAAAACCCCATGGGATACACCTGCACCAAGCGGTCCACGTTTGTCTTAGAGGTCGGGGAATGCGCCAGGGTCTTCCTAGAATGCTGCAAGTTCATCTTTGAGCCCCAAGTGGCCATTAGAAGGAAAAGGCCGAAATTTCAAAAAATAGCAATTGGTAGGTATCAATAGATGGATTGTAATGTATTCTGTAGTGCCATGGGGGATTTATTCATGCAGATGAGAAGATCCCTACACATTACTAGATAGACCACATATGGAGTCAAAAAGCCTCCACCGTTTGGGGGTTTCTGTGACCCTGTCCACCACTTCAAGCAGTCTATTCCTCCAGGTCACCTCCTATGTACACCACTGGGGGGGTGGTTGTTATGTAAGACTTGGTTCACACCACAACTTGTGCCTCCGAGGCACAGATACGTCAAAATGACATGACCACCTATCTGACTACGACTACGCATGGGCCATTGAAGTATATGGGGGCCATTGAAGTCTACATGTCTGACTACGACTACGCATGGGCCATTGAAGTATATGGGCGCCATTGAAGTCTACATGTCTGACTACGACTACACATGGGCCATTGAAGTATATGGGCGCCATTGAAGTCTACATGTCTGACTACGACTACGCATGGGCCATTGAAGTATATGGGCGCCATTGAAGTCTACATGTCTGACTACGACTACGCATGGGCCATTGAAGTATATGGGCGCCATTGAAGTCTACATGTCTGACTACGACTGCGCATGGGCCATTGAAGTATATGGGCGCCATTGAAGTCTACATGTCTGACTACGACTACGCATGGGCCATTGAAGTATATGGGGGCCATTGAAGTCTACATGTCTGACTACGACTACGCATGGGCCATTGAAGTATATGGGCGACATTGAAGTCTGCATGTCTGACTACGACTACGCATGGGCCATTGAAGTATATGGGGGCCATTGAAGTCTACATGTCTGACTACGACTACGCATGGGCCATTGAAGTATATGGGCGACATTGAAGTCTGCATGTCTGACTACGACTACGCATGGGCCATTGAAGTATATGGGGGCCATTGAAGTCTACATGTCTGACTACGACTACGCATGGGCCATTGAAGTATATGGGGGCCATTGAAGTCTACATGTCTGACTACGACTACGCATGGGCCATTGAAGTATATGGGGGCCATTGAAGTCTACATGTCTGACTACGACTACGCATGGGCCATTGAAGTATATGGGGGCCATTGAAGTCTACATGTCTGACTACGACTACGCATGGGCCATTGAAGTATATGGGGGCCATTGAAGTCTACATGTCTGACTACGACTACGCATGGGCCATTGAAGTATATGGGGGCCATTGAAGTCTACATGTCTGACTACGACTACGCATGGGCCATTGAAGTATATGGGCGCCATTGAAGTCTACATGTCTGACTACGACTACGCATGGGCCATTGAAGTATATGGGGGCCATTGAAGTCTACATGTCTGACTACGACTACGCATGGGCCATTGAAGTATATGGACGCCATTGAAGTCTACATGTCTGACTACGACTTTCTGGAGCCAGTTGATCTAAAAAGAAAAAAAAAAGTTTTTTCCTGGAATACCCCTTTAAGTTCAATTTAAAGGGGTACTCCAGTGAGAAACTATTATTATTTTTTTTTTTTTCATATCAACTGGCTTCAGAAAGTTAAACAGATTTGTAAATTACGTCTATTAAAAAAAATCTTAATCCTACCAGTACTTGTCAGCTGCTGAAGTTGAGTTGTTCTTTTCTGTCTGACCACAGTGCTCTCTGCTGACACCTCTGTCTGTCTCAGGAACTGTCCAGAACAGGAGAGGTTTGCTATGGGGATTTGCTCCTACACTGGACAGTTCCTGAGACAGAGGTGTCAGCAGAGAGCACTGTGGTCAGACAGAAAAGAACAACTCAACTTCAGCAGCTGATAAGTACTGGAAGGATTAAGATATTTTAATAGAAGTCATTTACAAATCTGTTCTACTCTGACCACAAGAGGGCAGTGTTCCGTAACTTTAGTGTTCACCTGCAGCTAGCGTTGCCACCTTTTTTGCAAAAAATAAAATAAAATACCAGCCATGCTAATTTGCATAATTAGTTATATATATGCGTGACATCACAGGATACACATATGCGGGGAAAATTTGGTCCTATACTTACCCATATAACCTTTTTATCTTTCCTTATACGGGCCTGTGTGTGGGCTAGTTTTTTGCACCCCGATCTGTAGTTTTTAACAGGACCATTTTTGTTTTGATGTGATCGCTTTTTTTTTAAATTAAATTCGGGAGTTGCAGTTAGTTACTAACTACAACTCCCAGCATGGCCTGATACAGCCTGTTGCTCAGCAGCTTCTCCAAATAAAAACTACAACTCCCAGCATGTTGGACTATATAGTAGTATATAGTATAGGTCAGTGTTTCCCAACCAGGGGTGCCTCCAGCTGTTGCAAAACTACAACTCCCGGCATGTTGGACTATATAGTAGTATATAGTATTGGTTAGTGTTTCCCAACCAGGGGTGCCTCCAGCTGTTGCAAAACTACAACTCCCGGCATGTTGGACTATATAGTAGTATATAGTATAGGTCAGTGTTTCCCAACCAGCGGTGCCTACAGCTGTTGCAAAACTACAACTCCCGACATGTTGGACTATATAGTAGTATATAGTATAGGTCAGTGTTTCCCAACCAGGGGTGCCTCCAGCTGTTGCAAAACTACAACTCCCGGCATGTTGGACTATATAGTAGTATATAGTATTGGTTAGTGTTTCCCAACCAGGGGTGCCTCCAGCTGTTGCAAAACTACAACTCCCGGCATTTTGGACTATATAGTAGTATATAGTATAGGTCAGTGTTTCCCAACCAGGGGTGCCTCCAGCTGTTGCAAAACTACAACTCCCGGCATGTTGGACTATATAGTAGTATATAGTATTGGTCAGTGTTTCCCAACCATGGGTGCCTCCAGCTGTTGCAAAACTACAACTCCCAGCATGTTGGACTATATAGTAGTATATATTATTGGTTAGTGTTTCCCAACCAGGGGTGCCTCCAGCTGTTGCAAAACTACAACTCCCGGCATGTTGGACTATATAGTAGTATATAGTATAGGTCAGTGTTTCCCAACCAGCGGTGCCTCCAGCTGTTGCAAAACTACAACTCCCGACATGTTGGACTATATAGTAGTATATAGTATAGGTCAGTGTTTCCCAACCAGGGGTGCCTCCAGCTGTTGCAAAACTACAACTCCCGACATGTTGGACTGTATAGTAGTATATAGCATTGGTCAGTGTTTCCCAACCAGGGGTGCCTCCAGCTGTTGCAAAACTACAACTCCCGACATGTTGGACTATATAGTGGTATATGGTATAGGTCAGGGGTGCCTCCAGCTGTTGCAAAACTACAACTCCCAGCATGCCCGGACAGCCAACGGCTGTCCGGGCATGCTGGGAGTTGCAGTTTTGCAACAGCTGGAGGCACTCTGATTGGGAAACACTGGTATAGTATATAGTGCAATATTCCAGGAAGTGGAGGATTGGTTGGATAAATACCGGCAATTGCATTGCCGCTATTTTTAATTTAAAAAAAATACCAGCAGGGCGGCCAAAATACCAACCAGGTGGCAACCCTATCTGCAGCCCTGTGTATTTGCTAAAAATATATATAAAATACATAAAAAATAAAAAAATACATATAAAATAGTGCCAAAACTTGCCCGATACCCAACCTCATTGGGACATCACGTACAGTTTTGGATGTTTTTTCTTCGGAAGCAATGACTTGCTAGTCCTGCAGGAACGCATTGGGAACGGAGTTCCTGCACTTTTTCCACAGCAGGGACACTGTTCTCATTAGCGGGAGTCCCGCAGAACCGGCTCTTGAGTGGAAATATTGGGTGAGTTCCCACCCTTTTCTTTCCCCAGTACTTGACCCCTGCTCGCTGTATATAGTTCATAGTGTTCTGGTGTTCCTTCCTGTGATGTCCATGATCACTCATTATACCTTTCACCGCTCTTAGGACATCCTTCTTCGACTGTGATCCAGGCCATGGGATCAGAGAAAAGCAATGAAGATGATTTATACGAAACGATGGACAACTTCAACTCGCGCAGTATCTTTTATGAAAGCTGGCTGTGGAGTGTGTATACGCTCCCCACGAGAGCTGACTCAAATGGGTAGGTGGACTTCTAGAATTGGCCTATAATAGGTTAACCCGGTGGAAATTATTATTTTAATTATTTTTTTTTTTAAATGAACTGGTGCCAGAAAGTTAAACAGATTTGTAAATGACATCTATTTAAAAAATCGTAATCCTTTCAGTACTTCTTAGCAGCTGTATGCTACAGAGGAAATTCTTTTTTTTCTTTTTTCTTTCTTTTTTGTCTTGTGCTCTGTCCGTGTCAGGAACTGTCCAGAGCAGCTTAGGTATGGTATCAGGATTTTCTCCTGCTCTGGACAGTTCCTGACATGGACAGAGGTGTCAGCAGAGAGCACTGTGGACAAGACAAAAAAAGAAATTCAAAAAGAAAAGAATTTCCTCTGTAGTATTCAGCAGTTAATAAGTACTGGAAGGATTAAGATTTTTTAATAGATGTAATTTACAAAGCTGTTTAACTTTCTGGCACCAGTTGATTTAAAAATAAATAAATAAATAAATAAAATGTTTTCCACCGGAGTACCTCTTTAACCCCTTAACGACGCAGGACGTATATTTACGTCCTGCGCCGGCTCCCGCGATATGAAGCGGGATCGCGCCGCGATCCTGCATCATATCGCGTCGGTCCCGGCACTCATCAACGGCCGGGACCCGCGGCTAATACCACACATCGCCGATCGCGGCGATGTGCGGTATTAACCCTTTAGAAGCGGCGGTCAAAGCTGACCGCCGCTTCTAAAGTGAAACTGAAAGTGACCCGGCTGCTCAGTCAGGCTGTTCGGGACCGCCGCGGTGAAATCGCGGCATCCCGAACAGCTGATCGGACACCGGGAGGGACCTTACCTGCCTCCTCGGTGTCCGATCGATGAATGACTGCTCCGTGCCTGAGATCCAGGCAGGAGCAGTCAAGCGCCGATAATGCTGATCACAGGCGTGTTAACACACGCCAGTGATCAGCATAGGAGATCAGTGTGTGCAGTGTTATAGGTCCCTATGGGATAACAATGATCAGTATAAGAGATCAGTGTGTGCAGTGTTATAGGTCCCTATGGGATAATAATGATCAGCATAGGAGATCAGTGTGTGCAGTGTTATAGGTCCCTATGGGATAACAATGATGAGTATAAGAGATCAGTGTGTGCAGTGTTATAGGTCCCTATGGGATAACAATGATCAGTATAAGAGATCAGTGTGTGCAGTGTTATAGGTCCCTATGGGATAATAATGATCAGTATAAGAGATCAGTGTGTGCAGTGTTATAGGTCCCAATGGGATAACAATGATCAGTATAAGAGATCAGTGTGTGCAGTGTTATAGGTCCCTATGGGATAACAATGATGAGTATAAGAGATCAGTGTGTGCAGTGTTATAGGTCCCTATGGGATAACAATGATCAGTATAAGAGATCAGTGTGTGCAGTGTTATAGGTCCCTATGGGATAATAATGATCAGTATAAGAGATCAGTGTGTGCAGTGTTATAGGTCCCAATGGGATAACAATGATCAGTATAAGAGATCAGTGTGTGCAGTGTTATAGGTCCCTATGGGATAACAATGATGAGTATAAGAGATCAGTGTGTGCAGTGTTATAGGTCCCTATGGGACCTATAACACTGCAAAAAAAATGTTAAAAAAAAGTGTTAATAAAGGTCATTTAACCCCTTCCCTAATAAAAGTTTGAATCACCCCCCTTTTCCCATAAAAAAAATAAAACTGTAAAAAAATAAATAAATAAACATATGTGGTATCGCCGCGTGCGTAAATGTCCGAACTATAAAAATATATCATTAATAAACCACACGGTCAATGGCGTACGCGCAAAAAAAAATTCCAAAGTCCAAAAAAGCGTATTTTGGTCACTTTTTATACCATTAAAAAAATGAATAAAAAGTGATCAAAAAGTCCGATCTAAACAAAAATCCTACCGATAAAAACTTCAGATCACGGCGCAAAAAATGAGCCCTCATACCGCCCTGTACGTGGAAAAATAAAAAAGTTATAGAGGTCAGAAGATGACATTTTTAAACATATACATTTTTCTGCATGTAGTTATGATTTTTTCCAGAAGTACGACAAAATCAAACCTATATAAGTAGGGGATCATTTTAACAGTATGGACCTACATAATAATGATAAGGTGTAATTTTTACCGAAATATGCACTGCGTAGAAACGGAAGCCCCCAAAAGTAACAAAATGGCATTTTTTCTTCGATTTTGTCGCACAATGATTTTTTTTTCCGTTTCGCCGTGCATTTTTGGGTAAAATGACTAATGTCACTGCAAAATAGAATTGGCGACGCAAAAAATAAGCCATAATATGGATTTTTAGGTGGAAAATTGAAAGGGTTATGATTTTTAAAAGGTAAGGAGGAAAAAACGAAAGTGCAAAAACGGAAAAACCCTGAGTCCTTAAGGGGTTAATATAATAGACCACAACTTCTCTGCCTGCGGTGCTTACTAGAGAAAATCTTGGAGTTATGTATATGCCAATGGGAAAGGGACAGCTCTATAAAGTCTTCAGCTAACCTGTTTAGTTTATTTTCTAAATTTACTATTACTTTGCTATATAAATTGTTTAAAGGGGTACTCCCGAGGAAAACTTTTTTTTTTTTTTAATCAACTGTTAAACAGATTTGTAAATTACTTCTATTTAAAAATCTTAATCCTTCCAGTACTTTTTAGGGGCTGTATACTACAGAGGAAATGCTTATCTTTTTGGATTTCTCTTCTGTCATGACCACAGTGCTCTCTGCTGACCTCTGCTGTCCATTTTAGGAACTGTCCAGAGTAGCATGTGTTTGCTATGGGGATTTTCTCTTACTCTGGACAGTTCCTAAAATGGGCAGGAACATGCCTCTGACACCACTTTTCCTGTCTCCATCCTATCCCCCTCCCACTACTCCTACTTTATTATGACCCCATTCACTACATGGAAAGAAGCCTCCTTCATAGTGGAAAGGGAGATAGAGTTGACTAAATTCCCAGCAAGAGTGTACAGCATAAATAGGAAGTCCATTTACAGGATGGTGACTAGCCAGGAAGTGGGGAAATGAAGAAGACAGAGCAGAAGGAAAGCATGAAAGTTTACAGAATGGTAGTAAAATAACTTTATTTGATAATATATGCTCATGTATTAGACATATAAAAATAGGTTTCATTATCTAAAAACCTCTTAAAGGGGTATTCCAGGAATAAACTGTTTTTTTTTTTTAGATCAACTGGCTCCAGAAAGTTAAACAGATTTGTAAGTTACTTCTATTAAAAAATCTTAATCCTTCCAATAATTATCAGCTACTGAAGTTGAGTTGTTCTTATCTGTCTGGAAACAGTGCTCTCTGCTGACATCTCTGCTTGTCTCGGGAACTGCACAGAGCAGAATAGGTTTGCTATGGGGATTTGCTTCTACTCTGGACAGCTCCCGAGACAGGTGTCATCAGAGAGCACTTAGACGGAAAAGAATAACTCAACTTCAGCAGCTCATAAGTACTGAAAGGATGAAGATGTTTTAATAGAAGTAATTTACAAATCAGTTTAACTTTCTGGAGCCAGTAGATATATATATATAAAAAATATTTTTTTCCCGGATAACCCCTTTTAAGTCATTTACCTATTATATGACACTACTACTGGAAAGGAGGGCCTTTAACTCAGGGGCCCAGAGGCCACCACTGACCATGATTTGTCCCTACTCCTGACATACAGCCAATAACATATTGAAAGCCATGGACAGGTGATTGTCTCCCACACATACAGCACACGCATGTCCTAAAGACAAGGTCAGAAGGTTTGGCAGGATTACAGGTCATGGACTCTGATGTCAGTACCAGGCCAACCCATAATCCATGCCAGGACAATCCCAGAACCAGGCCACAAATGGGCATTCTCTCTCATTTCAGGCGGGTTCATGAGCAGTATTGTGGTGTCACTTAAACATCCTGATTTGGGCTTTTTAAATGTTAGTAACTAAGCAAATCTGGAGAAATTTGAGAGACCACATGACTTCGAGGACCCAAAGTAAACTGATTAAATATCAGGGGCGGACTGTGACTCATGGGTCAACATCCACCTGAAGCCAACCCTCACCCTAGTGGACCCATGCCCTTTACGCCCCATGTACTTGAATCAGTTATAAGGCCTCCATGCACATTAGACATGTGTCTAATTTGTTGGTGGGGCTGGCCAACTCTCCACTAGCAGGTGATATTGGAGGAGAGAATGATTAGGCATGTTGGATTTAAACTGCCCAATCCTTAGATAGATAAGCAGCTGCCGAGGTTTCTAGCAGTGACTTGCCACCGATTGGCCAGGCCAAGCATTCACGTGTGCAGAGGGATCATTAGGGATAGCTGTCCCAACAACTATATGGTGTGTATGGTTACCTTTAAACGGCATGTAAAGGTGACCATACATGACAGCCGTGTATGGCTGTCATGTATGGTTACCTTTAACGGCCAGTTAAAGGTAAATGGCCTTTAAAGGGGTACTCTCGTGGAAAACTTTTTTTTTTTTTTTTTTAAATCAACTGGTGCCAGAAAGTTAAACAGATTTGTAAATCACTTCTATAAAAAAAATCTTAATCCTTCCAGTACTTTTTAGGGGCTGTATACTAAAGAGAAATCCAAAAAGAAATGCATTTCCTCTGATGTCATGACCACAGTGCTCTCTGCTGACCTCTGCTGTCCATTTTAGGAACTGTCCAGAGAAGCATATGTTTGCTATGGGGAATTTCTTCTTCTCTGGACAGTTCCTAAAATGGACAGCAGAGGTCAGCAGAGAGCACTGTGGTCAGGACATCACAGGAAATGCATTTCTTTTTGGACTTCTCTTTAGTATACATCCCCTAAAAAGTACTGGAAGGATTAAGATTTTTTAATAGAAGTGATTTACAAATCTGTTTAACTTTCTGGCACCCGTTTTCCATGGGAGTACCCATTTAAGCGGCAATTAACCTGGCCAACCAAAATTGTCTAGATATGCCAAGAAATATCTTGTCTATTGTCACCTGTAGTCATTGTGTTACAATCCACTTATTCTTTACTAACTCTTCCCTGCTTTATCTCACACAGGCTTTCCTCAAGGGTCGTCAATGCCAATTTGCCAGAATCAATCACCACCTGGGAATTTTTGGCAATCGGCATTTCCCCGAATTCAGGTAATTTCCTGCAGACAGTACAGATCCTAGCAACTGGGTTTTTGCCTGGTGCTCCAAGCCACTTAGCACCAGTGATCTCCATATTTAATTGTGTATCAGGGAACAAGTCCTGGGAAAAAAGTTTGGGCACTCACCCAAGATTTTAAAACGTAAAAAAAATAGCAGAAATCTTGGCACCACCGGGCTATGAGTAAATCCTGGTGTAAAAGCTTTGATCAAAGCTCCTCATGCAGTCCCATAGATAGATACAATGAATAGGTGCTCACGTAAGTAATCTTCATTATCACTTATAGGCTGCCAACAGGCAACCCAAAAAGACCCTGTTTTCCCGTGCAAAGTGCGATATTTATTCACTGTATCTGCACAAAAAGATTAAAATATACAAGTGCCCTATAGCCCTTCTCTATTGAATATATCCTGACTATCCAGTCTTGGACAGGTATGTAATCTGGATGATGCTTGGTGTCTGCAGTTACACCCGCATCCTTAGAATGAGGGAATAGACACTTGAATTAAAATCAAACTGGAACAGCCCCCCCTCAACATGTTTCGCTACCAAATTAGCTTTGTCAAGAGGTAAATGGGCACTAGGTATGTATGTACCATAAGTAATCTTTAAGACAGTAAACAAAATCCACAATAAGAAAGGCGAAGTACTCACCATGTATCTTCATACATCAGGGGACATCTTTATTGTAAAAAGGGGTACATCAAGCAGGGGAGCGGACGGGTGTAATGGAGTGGGGAGTAATTTGGGTGACCGACCGTGTAGCACACACCGCGCTGCATGCACGACACGGTCTGGCGCCCAAATTACTCCCCACCCGGATACACCTGTCCGCTCCTTTTGTTACTGTACCCTTTGGGGCCTGCAGAAGCTCTGCAAGTGCAACACGGCCAGTCACTCAAATTACTTCCCACCCTGCTACACCCGTGCGCTCCCCTGCTTGTGGTACCCAGATGGGCCTGATGAAGCCCTGCATGTGCGACACAATCTGTTGCCTGCCTATATTACTCCCCACCTCGCTACACTCAAGGGGCCTGACGAAGTCCTGCATGTGCGACATGGTCTGTCACCTTAATTACTCCCCACCTTGCTACACATGTCCACTCGCCTGCTTGCTGTACCCCAAGGGGCCTGACAAAGCGCTGTGTTCACGACACGGTCCGTCATCCAAATTACTCCCCACTACACTTGTGTGCTCCCCTGCTTGTTGTATCCCACCCTGCTACACCCGCCCGCTACCCTGCTTTCTGTACTCCTCAGGGCCTGACAAAGCACTGTATGCGTGACCCGGTCCTTCAGCCGAATTACTCCCCACCCAGCTACAGCCATTCACTCCCTTGCTTGCTTTACCCCTTATTGGAATTAAGATGTTTTCTCATGTATGAAGATACATGGTGAGTGCGCCGTCTTTCTTATTGTGCATTTTGTTTACCCAAGATTTCCATTTAAAGGGGTACTCCGCTGCTCAGCGTTTGGAACAAACTGTTCCAAACGCTGTAGCCAGCACCGGGAGCTTGTGAAGTCATAGCCCCGCCCCCTCGTGGCATCACGCCCCACCCCCTCAATGCAAGTCTATGGGAGGGGGCGTGACGGCTGTCACGCCCCCTCCCATAGACTTGCATTGAGGGGGTGGGGCATGACGTCATGAGGGGTGGGCTATGACATCACGGGCTCCCGGCGCTGTCACTAAGCATTCGGAACATTTTGTTCCAAACACTGAGCAGCGGAGTGCCCCTTTAAGGGATGGTCCTGCAGGACTCCTACTTTTAGGGACCGTGTTCTTCCTATGGTAAAAGTCCAGGAACTCCGTTCCCATGCGTTCCTGCAGGACTTAAGCTCTGATCTGCGTCCTCCTCCTCCTCCATCATGGCACGTGACCCTTATATAGTAGCCAGAGGGAATACAAAGAAACACAGAAGATCGTTGGTAAAAAAAAAAATACTAGACCTTATAGTCCCTCTAGTCTTCCATGAAATAGCTTCTCTTGATCTGAAAGTCCTAGCACTTTTATGGATTACTCAGACATCCCATTGAATTGAATTGAATAGAAATCATGTAATTCTTCTCTTCCCCTGTGGTGGCGCTGCTGGGGAGTTGAACACATGCTGCCTGATTCCTCCTCTTATTGCGGCGGATCACTCAGGTCCATCGTCCAACACATTCCCTAATCTCACCATTACTAGAGAAGTGAACTAAATGGGCCTTATTAAAAATAGACATTTATTTAGTAGATGTTTCTGCACCAAAAATGGAAACCATTGGAACATGTCCATATGTATCCAGATCATTAAAATAGGTCCGGCGTATGACAGGTCCACTGATACATTGATGATACAAGTACATGTACTGTTTGTTGGCCCACAGGAATTTGCGTGGCTAAACCATATGAAATGTTGGTCAAGAAAAGCTTCTTCATCGATCTTCGGCTTCCATATTCCGTGGTCCGTAATGAACAAGTGGAGATCAAAGCCATCCTGTACAGTTATGTGCCTGAAGCCATTGAGGTAAGGTCCAATATGTTGGATGAGATTGTGATCCGATTGTTGATGACAACCGATTAACCGTGACTAGTCTATGGGTTGGCTGATAAGACATTGTCGCGACTTCATTGCCAAAGTGCAAGACAATGTAAGCCCTTTATGAATGGTGAAGAAAGAAAACAAAACTATTTCTTAACCTTCTCATAAGGCGTCATAAGGGTCAAAGACATGTGACTTCTCTTAGGGTGACCTTTCATGCTTTGGCCTCTACCTAGGTTAATGATATCATACTATTT
This sequence comes from Hyla sarda, assembly GCF_029499605.1. Taxonomy (NCBI): domain Eukaryota; kingdom Metazoa; phylum Chordata; class Amphibia; order Anura; family Hylidae; genus Hyla; species Hyla sarda. The sequence goes on along the minus strand of NC_079192.1, from coordinate 27,196,420 downwards.
CTAGGTACGAGTAGACCTGACGTACAATGAGAAGATGTGCAGCTCAGCAACATCCGAAGCCAACTTCCGCCAAGTGGTGACTTTGGAGCCCATGGCCTCCCTGGTTATTCCATTTGTTATTGTTCCTCTTGTGATTGACAACATCCGGATAGAAGTAAAAGCATCAGTCAAAGATCTTTATATAACTGATGGAATAGTGAAACATCTAAAAGTTGTGGTAAGTTACAGAGATGAATGTAAATACATTCATAGAATACTATATACTACCAAACAAGAATGTAACTACTATAATACTGCCCATATATACAAGAATATAACTACTATAATACTGCCCATATATACAAGAATATAACTACTATAATACTGCTTCTATATACAAGAATATATCTACTATAATACTGCTCCTATATACAAGAATATAACTACTATAATACTGCCCATATATACAAGAATATAACTACTATAATACTGCTTCTATATACAAGAATATAACTACTATAATACTGCTCCTATATACAAGTGTCACGATGCCGGCTGGCAGGAGGTGGATCCTCTGTGCCAGAGAGGGATTGGCGTGGACCGTGCTAGTGGACCGGTTCTAAGTCACTACTGGTTTTCACCAGAGCCCGCCGCAAAGCGGGATGGTCTTGCTGCGGCGGTAGTGACCAGGTCGTATCCACTAGCAATGGCTCAACCTCTCTGACTGCTGAAGATAGGCACGGTACAAGGGAGTAGACAGAAGCAAGGTCGGACGTAGCAGAAGGTCGGGGCAGGCAGCAAGGATCGTAGTCAGGGGCAACGGCAGGAGGTCTGGAACACAGGCTAGGAACAAACAAGGGAACGCTTTCACTAGGCACAAGGGCAACAAGATCCGGCGAGGGAGTGCAGGGGAAGTGAGGTATATATAAGGAGTGCACAGGTGAACACACTAATTAGAACCACTGCGCCAATCAGCGGCGCAGTGGCCCTTTAAATCGCAGAGACCCGGCGCGCGCGCGCCCTAGGGAGCGGGGCCGCGCGCGCCGGGACAGGACCGACGGAGAGCGAGTCAGGTACGGGGACCGGGGTGCGCATCGCGAGCGGGCGCCACCCGCATCGCGAATCGCATCCCGGCTGGAGGCGGTACCGCAGCGCACCCGGTCAGTGGATCTGACCGGGGCGCTGCAGCAACGAGGATGAGGCGAGCGCTCCGGGGAGGAACGGGGACCCGGAGCGCTCGGCGTAACAGTACCCCCCCCCTTGGGTCTCCCCCTCTTCTTGGGGCCAAAGAACCTGAGGAAAAAAAACTCAATTTTTTTGTGATGAGGTCCGATGCACATTAGGAGGGGTTCCGTGCGGTAACGCACGGCACAGTCCAATCTTTCATTGTCAACACAATTGATGTAGAGGGGTCCGGCGAGACTGGTCACAGGGACGTTGAACCTGTTGATAAGAGAGGCCAAAAAAAAATTTCCTGCAGATCCGGAATCCAAGAAGGCCATAGTAGAGAAGGAGAAGGTAGAGGAAGATATCCGCACAGGCACAGTAAGGCGTGGAGAAGCAGAGTTGACATCAAGAACTGTGTCACCTTTGTGCGAAGTCAGCGTACGTCTTTCCAGGCGGGGAGGACGGATAGGACAATCCTTCAGGAAGTGTTCGGTACCGGCATAGTACAGGCAAAGATTCTCCATGCGGCGTCGTGTCCTCTCTTGAGGTGTCAAGCGAGACCGGTCAACTTGCATAGCCTCCACGGCGGGAGGCACAGGAACGGTTTGCAGAGGACCAGAGGAGAGAGGAGCCGGGGAGAAAAAACGCCTCGTGCGAACAAAGTCCATATCCAGGCGGAGCTCCAGACGCCATCCGGAAAAACGCATGTCAATGCGAGTGGCAAGATGAATGAGTTCATGTAGGTTAGCAGGAGTCTCTCGTGCGGCCAGAACATCTTTAATGTTGCTGGATAGGCCTTTTTTAAAGGTCGCGCAGAGAGCCTCACTATTCCAGGACAACTCGGAAGCAAGAGCACGGAACTGAATGGCGTACTCGCCAACGGAAGAAACACCCTGGGCCAGGTTCAGCAGGGCAGTCTCGGCAGAAGAAGCTCAGGCAGGCTCCTCGAAGACACCACGGACCTCAGCGAAGAAGGACTGGACTGTGGCTGTGGCAGGATCATTGCGGTCCCAGAGTGGTGTGGCCCCAGACAAGGCCTTTCCAGAAAGGAGACCACGGCAGAGTCTAGAGTCCTCATCAAATTTGTCCGGCAGGGACAAGCAGGGGTTAGGAGCGGCCGGTTGCTGCGGAGGAGTTGCAGGAGCCGGCGGAGGAGATGGTTGTTGCAGTTGCAGCTGCTGTGACAGTGACAGCAGCTGCTGTAACTGTGACTCCAGTTGCTGTGTCACGGTGGACAAGTATGCCAGCTGGTGATTTTGTTGGGTGATCATCGTGGAAATGTCGGCAAGACTTGACAGCGGCACCTCAGCGGAATCCATGGCCGGACGCTGCGGAGGAGTTGCAGGAGACGGCGGAGGAGATGGTTGTTGCAGTTGCAGCTGCTGTGTCAGTGACAGCAGCTGCTGTAACTGTGACTTCAGTTGCTGTTTCACGGAGGACAAGTATGCCAGCTGGTGATTTTGTTGGGTGATCATCGTGAAAATGTCGGCAAGACTTGACAGCGGCACCTCAGCGGAATCCATGGCCGGATCTACTGTCACGATGCCGGCTGGCAGGAGGTGGATCCTCTGTGCCAGAGAGGGATTGGCGTGGACCGTGCTAGTGGACCGGTTCTAAGTCACTACTGGTTTTCACCAGAGCCCGCCGCAAAGCGGGATGGTCTTGCTGCGGCGGTAGTGACCAGGTCGTATCCACTAGCAACGGCTCAACCTCTCTGACTGCTGAAGATAGGCGCGGTACAAGGGAGTAGACAGAAGCAAGGTCGGACATAGCAGAAGGTCGGGGCAGGCAGCAAGGATCGTAGTCAGGGGCAACGGCAGGAGGTCTGGAACACAGGCTAGGAACAAACAAGGGAACGCTTTCACTAGGCACAAGGGCAACAAGATCCGGCGAGGGAGTGCAGGGGAAGTGAGGTATATATAAGGAGTGCACAGGTGAACACACTAATTAGAACCACTGCGCCAATCAGCGGCGCAGTGGCCCTTTAAATCGCAGAGACCCGGCGCGCGCGCGCCCTAGGGAGCGGGGCCGCGCGCGCCGGGACAGGACCGACGGAGAGCGAGTCAGGTACGGGGACCGGGGTGCGCATCGCGAGCGGGCGCCACCCGCATCGCGAATCGCATCCCGGCTGGAGGCGGTACCGCAGCGCACCCGGTCAGTGGATCTGACCGGGGCGCTGCAGCAACGAGGATGAGGCGAGCGCTCCGGGGAGGAACGGGGACCCGGAGCGCTCGGCGTAACAACAAGAATATATCTACTATAATACTGCTCCTATATACAAGAATATAACTACTATAATACTGCCCATATATACAAGAATATAACTACTATAATACTGCTTCTATATACAAGAATATAACTACTATAATACTGCTCCTATATACAAGAATATAACTACTATAATGCTGCTCCCTATATACAAGAATATAACTACTATAATACTGCTTCTATATACAAGAATATAAATACTATAATACTGCTTCTATATACAAGAATATAACTACTATAATACTGCCCCTATATACAAGAATATAACTACTATAATACATCTCCTATGTACAAGAATATAACTACTATAATACTGCTCCTATATACAAGAATATAACTACTATAATACTGCTCCTATATACAAGAATATAACTACTATAATACTGCTCCTATATACAGGAATATAACTACTATAATACAGCCTCCTATATACAACACTATAACTACTATAATACTGCCTCCTATATACAGGAATATAACTACTATAATACTGCTTCTATATACAAGAATATAACTACTATAATACTGCTCCTATATACAAGAATATATCTACTATAATACTGCTCCTATATACAAGAATATAACTACTATAATACTGCCCCTATATACAAGAATATAATTACTATAATACTGCCTCCCATGTACAAGAATATAACTACTATAATACTGCTCCTATATACAAGAATATATCTACTATAATACTGCTTCTATATACAAGAATATAACTACTATAATACTGCTCCTATATACAAGAATATAACTACTATAATACTGCTCATATATACAAGAATATAACTACTATAATACTTATGAATTAATGAAATGTAAATAATGTTGTCACAGCCGGAAGGAATGAGGATCCTCAGAAATATCCAGAGTGTCATCCTGGAGCCTCTACGCTCAGAAGGTAATGTCATCTGGAGATCCAGAGTACAACAAACCAGCGGCAGTGTCACTTAAGTTGACCTGATCTTCTTATCTTCTTGCTGTCATATTGATGTTTCTCCCGGACCTAACCATCTCCATTTTTCCTAATTCAGTCCCCGGAGTCCAGGTTTTAACTGTTAACACATTTCCACCAAATGATATCGTCCCCAACACCGATCCTGAGACCTATGTGAGTGTGAAAGGTAAGAAGTTCACGAATCGCAACTGTGATGAGATAAGGAATACCCTAAAAGGGTATTTTGGTATCCAAGTTCTGATATTTGGGCTTGTGGAGCTGCTCTAGGGCCTTGAATTTAAAGGGGTACTCCACCCTTAGACATCTTATCCCCTATCCAAAGGATAGGGGATAAGATGTCTGATCGCAGGGGGCCCACCGCTGGGGACCCCCACAATCTCGGCTGCGGCACCCCAGACATCCGGTGCACGGAGCAAATTTCGCTCCATGCCAGATGACTGGCGATGCAGGGCAGAGGCTCGTGATGTCACAGCCACGCCCCACTAGTAATGCTGCGGCCACACCCCCTCAATGCAGGTTTATATGAGGGGCAGTCACCCCCCTCCCATAGACTTGCATTGAGGGGGCGTGGCCACGACATCACGAGCCTCCGGTGCTGCACCCAATGCTGTAAACACACCGGGTGCAGCAGGGAGATCGCGGAGGTCCCCAGTGGCGGGACCCCCGCGATCAGACGTCTTATCCTCTATCCTGTGGAAAGGGGATAAGATGTCTAGGGGCGGAGTACCCCTTTAACTATAGTCTATACTAAAACTTGTGTATGACTATATTGATCTTCTCGAGACAGCTCAGGATCAGTGTTGACCATGCCGATGACCGTCTTACACAATTATATTATAAGGCAGCCTCCTTGGAGAAACACTGGAGAATTCCATTGATGGTGCCAACCTGAAGCACCTCATTACAGTGCCCTCCGGTTGTGGAGAGCAGAATATGATGAGCATGACCCCAACTGTGATTGCCACCCATTACCTGGACACCACCAACCAGTGGGAAAAAATTGGAGTGGAGCGCCGAGATGAAGCCATCAAAAGCATTAACCTAGGTGGGTGAGGAACCGACAGATATGATAGGAAGGAAGACCGATAGAAAGTAACGATGGTATAATGTAGGTTACATATCAGGATGTCTGATTCATATATCTATTCCAGGATATGTCCAGCAGCTGGTCTACCGCAAAACTGACAACTCTTATTCTGCCTTTACCAACCGGCCGGCGAGCACATGGTAAGATAGACGTAGACATAATTTTTGATCTTATCTCCTCTACTTGGCGAATTAACCCTTTCTAAGATCGCCTCTATGGCTGATGGCCTCACATTCTCAAAAAAGATGTGGCCACCACACCAGACTTTGTCACCTCCTAAATTACAATTCCCTAAATCTGAAATTCACATTTGAGATTCATGAAACAGAAAGAAGTTTCTGGAAACTTTAAAGGGGCATTCCGGCCTTATACATCTTATAAGATAAGATGTCTTATCGCAGGGGCCCTGCCGCTGGGACCACTGTGCCGGGCACATCATGGCCACGCCCCCTTTTGATGTCATGTTACAGCCCCTCCATTTATGTCTATGGGAGGGGGTGTGACAGCTGTCATGCCCCCTCCCATAGACATAAATGGAGGGGGCGTGCTGTGACATCACAAGGGGGCGTGGCCATGATGTCACATCTCAGTCACGGAAGCAACAACCACTTATTGTAAGCCAGTTTTAGGAAATACCATCCTGCTTGCCCACTCATGCCATCCTAAACCTATAAGGAGGCAATTCCTATTGGAGAACCAGTAAGAGCCAGGAGGACTCATTCCGATAGTTCTCCTTGGTTATAGTTTGTAATAGATTCATAGAAGCTATAACGCTAAATCAGTGATCCAGAAATATTAAGATAAAGGTGCCAATAATTCTGTCCAGACCATTTTCGGAGTTTGGTGTGACATTATGTCCAATTTTCCTCCCATTTCTGGTTTATTTCCAATACACACAAAGGGAATAAACGTGTATAGCAAAGCATGTGTTACTGCAATCCTTTTCTGTGAGAAATACTTAATTTTCTTGAAAAATTTCAGTGGTGCAAACATTTACGGCCATGACTGTATAAGATGTATGATAGCAGGGGTCTCGCCGCTGGGGACCCCCGCGATCTCTGTACAGCCCCCGGCATTCTGTGCTAGGCACTGCTTCCGAGATGAGGACTTGACGTCACGGTCATGCCCCCTATTGACGCCACGCCCCCTCCATTCATATCTATGGAAGGGGGCGTGACTGCCGTCACGCCCCCTCCCATAGACAAGAATGGAGGGAGCGTGTCGTGACATCACTAGGGGGCGTGGCAGTGTTGTCACATCCCCATCTCGTAGGCAGCTCCCGCCACAGAGCCGGAATTCCCCTTTAATAGTAAAACAGAAAAAATATATATTGTCCCAATTTGGAATTGTTGGGATCCTATATGACCTGTAGAATTCATTTACCATATCATTTATAGGGTGAACTCTATAAGTATACTCTATTTACCTATTTCTGTTTTTCACCGTCTTGCTTTTTCCCGACAGGCTTACGGCATACGTGGTGAAGGTCTTCTCCATGGCTTATAAGTTGGTTCACATAGATAAAGACATTCTATGTGGCGCCGTCAACTGGCTCATTACCAACAAGCAAATGGCAAATGGTATTTTCAAGGAGGATGCCCCTGTCATACACGGAGAGATGGTGGTATGTTGGGGAATATCCCATGAGTGTTACCCATTTCCCCCCTAAGAAAGCTGCTTGACAACCAATATGGCTGCCACTATTACAAAGCAATGGACCGGTTGGGGCACTTTAAAATAACGCAGTCCTATATAAAATCTCATAAGTTAATTGTTAATAAATCTATAAGGACCTGTCCTTTCTCTGTAGGGTGGAACTGGAAACACCGAGCCCGATGCCAGCCTGACCGCATTTGTCCTGATCGCCCTGGTGGAGGCAAAGAGTTTCTGTAAAGACAAAGTCCCAGTAAGTTGTGTGTCTGCTTCCAAGTTACATATGTTACTATGTTAGCAACAGTGTACAGGTGAGGTCCTCAACCCAGTCCTTAAGGCCGCCAACAATCCGGGATTTGAATCTTTCCATTTCATTCCAGTGGAGAAAATGAGAAAACCTGAAGGGCCTTAAAGACCTTATGTGGTGACCCAGCACAGAATACAGAATTCTGCCCATCCTGTGTGGCAGATGTTGTCTTCATTGTCCATCTTGGGCTCACATTACTCAGGACTCAATATAATGCTATGTTATGCCATGGTTAATGTATTGGCATTTTCTATGTACCTGTTGCTTTAAGCCTGTTGTTAGGGGAGTGTGCATGAGGTAAACCAGGTGACTTGTCAGCCCAATGGGGATCCTCCAAATTTGCCCCTTATATAGTGTGGTAGGAGTTCAGAGTTCAGTTCTTAGCTGAGGTACAGTCTTAGAGAAAGTCTGAAAAGAGAGTGTGAGTTGTTCTGAGGAGGCCTCAAGTCTAATCCTTGACCTTTGGGACCACTGGACGGGGGCGGTGTATTAATGGAGAGAAGGGAGACAAGGGGAAGTCCCAAATATGTAGAGGAAATAGTATTGTCCTCCAGAAACACATTAAGAACAGTATTGACAGTTAGGGCTAAGCTATTAGGTCATCTGCTGGGTGTAGATCAGAGGACCCCAACCCATTCTCTGTTCTCTTCCAATGGAGTAACCGAAAAAACCTGGAATGTTGGTGGGTCCCGAGGACTGAGTTGGGGACCATTGGTGTAGCTAAAACTCAAACCAGTTTTTCCGAGCTTTGCGAACGCAGCCCTGGAGGTGACTAGAGTGTCAGCCACGCTTTAGGCCAAGATGTTCACAAGGTGAAGAGAAGTATTTACAGAAGTATTACCCAGGAGTGTGCTGTAGGATGATGTTTTATATGGAGGTACAATGTAAGTAATGTCTTTGGATTAAACCATGATGTCATCTTTCAGAATCTGCAATCTGGCCTGGATAAGAGTGCCGCATACTTGGAAGGTCGGATTAAGACTATAAAGAAACCATACACCATCTGCATCACGTCCTACGCTCTGTCCCTGGTCAACAAACTTCCCGATAGTAATGAACTGATAAGGAGCTCCACCGGTTAGTATTGTGTGGACTCATCCCATGTGAATAGAAACCTCTCCAAAAGACCACCTATTTGAGAAGACCACCCAAGATCTAGATCAGATTTTTGTATATTGACCCCCTTACTTACACCTGTCGTAGAAAACCATTTTTTACTGCAATTTAGGATGGTCATCTCAAAGACATTTCACTGGGCATTGGTGAAGGGTTTCACTGCAATCCTTCCAAATGTATACGTTCATAATATAGTACAGGGATGTAATTCTAAGGGGTACAGAAGTAGCAGGCACACCTGGACCCTGGTGCTGGAGGTAGCCCAAAGGCCATCAGCAATGTAAGAAGATCTCGGTATTATAAATGGCACATGGTAGGTGGAGGTCTTGGCAAAGATTTTCTATTGGGGCCCCAGAGATTGGTGTTAAAGGGGTATTCCGAGTTTCTACATCTTATCCCCTATCCAAAGGATAGGGGATAAGATGTATAACCGCAGGGGTCCCGCCGCTGGGGACCCCCCCGGGATCTTGGTGCAGCCCCTGGTATTTCATGCTGCTTCCGAGACTGGGACGTGATGTCACGCTCACGCCCCCTAGTGACGTCACGCCAAGCCCTCTCCATTCATGTCTATGGGAGGGGGCGTGACAGCCGTCACGCCCCCTCCCATAGACATGAATGGAGAGGGAGTGGCGTGACATCACTAGGGGGCGTGACCGTAATGTTACGTCCCCGTCTCGGAAGCAGCGCCCGACACAGAATGCCGAGGGCTGCACAGAGATCACAGGGGTCCCCAGCAGCGGGACCCCTGCGATTATACATCTTATCCCCTATCCTTTAGATAGGGGATAAACTGTAGAAACCCAGAATACCCCTTTCATGTTGATCTCTTCGACAGTCTAAAGAAGTTTAGAAAAGAAGGTCACATTCTCCTTGGTTCTCCCTCATGTACTTTTAGGCTATCCACAGGTGCCTAAATGTAGATATTGAGATTCTTCTAGTTAGTAGTGATGAGCGGCATTGGCCATATTCGAATTCACAATATTTCACGAATATATAGACGAATATTCGTCCTATATTCGCAAATTTTTCTTTTTTTTCGTTATATTTGCATTTTCGCGGAAGAAAACAGTGAGGGGGTGGGCAACTTTACTATTGGTTGCTAGGGATGTTGTTGATAACCTCTGACAAGTGCATTTGCATCATTCTCATTGGCCTTCAAGTGAAAAGAAGGAATATGCGCAGATGTGGTAAAAAGCGAATATCCGCAATTTCGAATATATAGCAAATATATTCGCAACATTAGCGAATTTGCAATAAAAATTTGAACACTACTAGTTAGAACCCAAGACCATACATAGCTGGGGGCTGGAGTAAGGTTGGTGAGGGCCTCTATTATTTGGAGCACACACACACCTGATTCGGAATTTTAACCAAATACATATACACTGTAGAGGAAGTGGTACTGTATGTGCATGGACTTTTCCACTGAAGACAATAAGGCTTAGATTTTAACTGGAAAAGACCAATAAAAAACCCACAAGTTTTCGTGAGAGGTTGAAGTTCCAAAAGGGGCAATGGATTGGTAAGAATTGCCTTGGTGGAGGCCCATGCTTCTTGGGCCTTGTCTGTAAGCTGGCCCTGGTAGCATTACATCAGGTAGTCCAAGGCTCCTATTAGCTACTAATGACTTCTATCCTAAGGATGCCCATAGCTTTGCTTCTCGTATATTTTAAAGGGGTACTCCGGTGGAAAAACATTTTTTTAAATCAACTGGTGCCAGAAAGATGAACAGATTTGTAAACTACTTCTATTAAAAAATCTTAAACCTTTCAATAAATCTCAGCTGCTGAAGTTTAGTTGTTGTTTTCTGTCGGACAACAGTGCTCTCTACTGACATCTCTGCTTGTCTCGGGAACTGCACAGAGTAGAAGAGGTTTGCTATGGGGATTTGCTTCTAATTTGGCAGTTCCCGAGACACGTGTCATCAGAGAGCATTTAGGCAGAAAAGAACAACTCAACTTCATCAGCTCATAAGTACTGAAAGGATTACGATTTTTCAATGGAAGTAATTTACAAATCTGTAAAAAGGGAAAAAAATGTGTGCAGCTCACAAATCAAAAATCCGAGGATATAATTGGTTATATGCCGAAACCCCAACGGCCGGGAATAAATAATATATAAAAAGAAATATATAACCAATCCTTCTAGGATTTTACCCCGAAGGGTACACAATGAATTCCGAAATAATATAGAGAAATTTCAATTGATATAAATTTCATTAGACATATATAAAACAATTATATGAGATTGTATAAAATTACTCTAATCCTGGCACAGATATAATATAGGTGAATGTTCCACTGGGCCCTAGTGGTATTGATCACCTAAAGTGGGAAGTATTTGTTCTGACAACCATAGATATGTAAAAAATTTATAAAAATTAATAAAAAATTATAAAAATATACCGGTCTGGAAAAAGGGATTATGTCCTTCTCTGATGCAGCTGATATGATATATATTTGCGGTAAATAGATGGACAAGTAGTGTATCCACTGTGTCGTTACTTATTTCAATCTATTTGACTAATACAGGCTTGGTCTGGTCTGTATTGAATACTGCTGTTACAATGTATCTCACCCGCTCCTGGCGCTCGATGATATCTCCGTCCACCATACGCCGGCTGCGCTGGCACAGGGCTGTCACTTGTGCAGAGTTTTACTTGTACAGGGGTGCGTTTGGCACAACGTCCCCAGTGGCCTCCGTGTTGCTCCTGTGATGGTATTGCAGAGCGGGCGCAGCGTTGGCGTCCCTCGTGGTGGATGATGATGGAGAGTGGTAATTTCTCAGGGCGGGTGGAAGATGGATCTTTCCCAGCAGGTTCAGGTTGGTGGAAAATCACGGTGTAAGTCCAGATCGGACTGCAGCTGCGGTGATTGTTGCTTCCAATAAATGGTAAGTCTCTATGCCAGGTTCACACCATCAATATATTGCAAGGTGCGGCAATTATATTGCAATATATTGATGGTGTGAACCTGGCATAGAGACTTACCAACACGGAGGCCACTGGGGACGTTGTGCCAAACGCACCCCTGTACAAGTAAAACTCTGCACAAGTGACAGCCCTGTGCCAGCGCAGCCGGCGTATGGTGGACGGAGATATCATCGAGCGCCAGGAGCGGGTGAGATACATTGGAACAGCAGTATTCAATACAGACCAGACCAAGCCTGTATTAGTCAAATAGATTGAAATAAGTAACGACACAGTGGATACACTACTTGTCCATCTATTTACCGCAAATATATATCATATCAGCTGCATCAGAGAAGGACATAATACCTTTTTCCAGACCGGTATATTTTTATAATTTTTTATTAATTTTTATAAATTTTTTTACACATCTATGGTTGTCAGAACAAATACTTCCCACTTTAGGTGATCAATACCACTAGGGCCCAGTGGAACATTCACCTATATTATATCTGTGCCAGGATTAGAGTAATTTTATACAATCTCATATAATTGTTTTATATATGTCTAATAAAATTTATATCAATTGAAATTTCTCTATATTATTTCGGAATTCATTGTGTACCCTTCGGGGTAAAATCCTAGAAGGATTGGTTATATATTTCTTTTTATATATAATTTACAAATCTGTTTAACTTTCTGGAGCCAGTTGATATATAAAAAAAAGTTTTTTCCTGGATAACCCCTTTAATCCTTCCAGTTCTTATCAGCTGCTGTATACTACAGAGGAAGTTGAGATGTTATTTTCTGCCTGACCACAGTGCTCTCTGCTGTCACCTCTGTCCATGTCAGGAACTGTCCAGAGCTGGAGAGGCTTGCTATGGAGTTTTTGCTACTTTTCTGGACAGTTCCAGACATGGACAGAGGTGTCAGCAGAGAGCACTGTGGTCAGACAGAAAATAACTTAACTTCCTCTGGAGCATACAGCAGCAGATAAGTACTGGAAGGATTAAGATTTTTTTTATACAAGTAATTTACAAATCTGTTTAACTTTCTGGAGCCAGTTGATATGATTTTTATTTTTCCCCCCACCGGAGAACTGTTACAGCTCTAAATGGGTTTGTTTGAAAATTAGCTCAGGGCATTACATTCGCCAGCACTCACCAGAGCACCATCACTATTTGAGATCAGATGTATTCTGTATTCTTCCCATAGATTCTGGTGGAGTAACTATGTGGATGGAGGTTGTTATTTCTCCTAATTCCCTACCAAGAAGGGGATGGGGGGCGGGGCTCAGTTGAGTTTGCTCATGTGTATATAGATTTATATATATACTGCACTACAATAGCTGTATAACTTCTCTCATGCTTAGATGGTACCCACTGGGATGATTACTCCTCTGATCTCTACATGATGGAGTCGACCTCCTATGCCTTACTTGCCCTCCTTAAGCTCAAGCAGTACAGCTTGGCTGAGCCAGTGGCAAGATGGTTGATTCAGCAGAGGTTCTACGGCGGCGGCTATGGTTCCACACAGGTAGGCCTCCCCTGAACAAGGAGTATAACATTTGAGGATCTGTATATGAATGTTGCCCATGTTTCTTATTTATCCTTGTCCTTGTCTTTTCATTGTGTCAGGCAACCATCATGGTGTTCCAAGCGATGTCGGAGTACCAGATTCACGCTCCTCAGATGAATGAAGTTGACATGGATGTGACTCTGTCTCTTCCCGGAAGAAAAGGAAGTATTACCTGGAAGATAATCACAGGGAACTCTATGCTCCAGCGCAGTGAGAAGGTACAAGTAAACTGGGCCATGTAAGACCCCTTCCGATAGAATATATGTGGTGTAAGATGGAGTAATGTGTGTATTAACCTCTTCGTGACGCCAGGGCGTGGTTGACCTATACACCACCTGAGGTAGACCAGGTTCATCTGTGCCAGGCACAGGGAAAATAATCACTCCGACTCAAGGTTATGGTTAACTGGTATGCTTTACTGAGGTAGACTAGGTGTTAAAGTCCAGACAGCTCTGATAGGCACTTAGGATATGCTGGGTGAACTTAGGGAAGCTTATCGGCCTGCTGGGACTTGTAGTTGCAATTGACTTGACTGCTGCAGCCACGCCGGAATTTAGTAATTAAAGGGGTAGTCCAGTGGTGAAAAATGTATCCCCTATCCTAAGGATAGGGTATAAGTTTGAGATCGCAGGGGGTCCGACCACTGGGGCCCCCTGCAATCTCTCTGTACGGGGGCCAGGCTCTCCGGCCAGATAGCGGGTGTCGACCCCCGCACGAAGCGGCAGCCGACACGCCCCCTCAATACATCGCTATGGCAGAGCCGGAGATTGCTGAAGGCAGCGCTCCGGCTCTGCCATAGAGTTGTATTGAGGGGGCGTGTCGGCCGCAGCTTCGTGTGGGGGTTGACACGCCCCCTTCGCGCGGGCTTCCGGGGCCCCGTACAGGAGATCGCGGGGGGCCCCAGCGGTCGGACCCCCCGCGATCTGCAACTTATCCCCTATCCTTAGGATAGGGGATAAGTTGTTCACCACTTGTTCACTACTGGACTACTCCTTTAAGAGACTTGACTTGACTGACTACTTGGACTAGACTGAACTTCAGAATTAGTTCCTACCTTTGACTTTGACTTTCATCCACTGTGTAGGGGTTGACTTGAAGTAGAAACGTGGTGGCTGGACTAAGCCTTCAGGATCTCATCAGGTCCTCACTTCACCGTAGAACAAAGTCCAGCTCACCTCTCCTAACTCGGTGCTCGGACCGGTGCCCGGCTATGCACCCAATAATGCTGAAGGAAAGGCTGGAGGTCCAGCACTCGATAATATGCAGCTTTATTGAGGTAGACAATACACGGTAAAAGCCAAAGGCAGACGCGTTTCGAGCGCATGTGCTCGAAACGCGTCTGTCTGTCGCTTTTACCGTGTATTGTCTAAATCAATAAAGCTACCAATTATTGAGTGCTGGACCTCCAGCCTTTCCTTCACTTCACTATACCTCAGCTGCAAGAGAGCTAGAGCTCAAGAGAGTGAGCTGAACTCTGACCTCACTATATAAGGGGAGATCCTTAGTAACAGAGATTTATGGTAAGGCTATGTTTAGAGATGAGCGAACTTACAGTAAATTCGATTTGTCACGAACTTCTCGGCTCAGCAGTTGATGACTTTTCCTGCATAAATTAGTTCAGCTTTCAGGTGCTCCCGTGGGCTGGAAAAGGTGGATACAGTCCGAGGAGACTCTTTCCTAGGACTGTATCCACCTTTTCCAGCCCACCGGAGCACCTGAAGGCTGAACTCATTTATGCAGGAAAAGTCATCAACTGCCGAGCCGAGAAGTTTGTGACAAATCGAATTTACTGTAAGTTCGCTCATCTCTAGCTATGTTCACACTGAGTAAATCAAGAGTAGTTCACGCCGAAAAATTTACAGGCGGAAAAAATCATTTTAATTTGCACGGAATTTGCACAGAATTGCGCGTGGAAATGGGGGAGAAAGAAGTGAAGGGTTTTTCAGCCATTTCCGTGCAAATTGCACACAAATTCCGCACGAAGACAATGTCGGGCGGATTTTTTTTTTTAACCATTGACTTTTATTGATTTCTGCTA
Organism: Hyla sarda; assembly: GCF_029499605.1. Lineage (NCBI taxonomy): Eukaryota > Metazoa > Chordata > Amphibia > Anura > Hylidae > Hyla > Hyla sarda. The sequence goes on along the minus strand of NC_079192.1, from coordinate 27,181,355 downwards.
GCGGATTCCGCTTGAAGAATGAACATGCTCATTCTTCAAGCGGAACGGAATTCAGCGTCGGAATTCCGCTAGCAGTGTGAATTACTCGAGTAAATTCCTCTTGAATTACTCCGTGTGAACGGGCCCTAACAGTGCATATAAAATACAGTATGTTAACTTATATAACAATACATTAACAATACATTAGTAAGCGCAATCAAGAGAGTTCTAAGGAGAGGGGACCCATGACGGACATTGAGCTGGATCTGCCTGACAGGATGGGCAAAAGTACAGAGGAGTACATGACTCTGTACCGGGTCACCACATATAATCCTATAGTAGGGCAGATAAGAGCAGCATGCTGCCGTCAATATGAACGGAATAAAATGACTAGAGATGAGCGAACTTACAGTAAATTCGATTCGTCACGAACTTCTCGCCCCGGCAGTTGATGCCTTTTCCTGCATAAATTAGTTCAGCTTTCCGGTGCTCCAGTGGGCTGGAAAAGGTGGATACAGTCCTAGGAGACTCTTTCCTAGGAATGTATCCACCTTTTCCAGCCCACCGGAGCACCTGAAAGCTGAACTAATTTACGCAGGAAAAGTCATCAACTGCCGAGCCGAGAAGTTCGTGACGAATCGAATTTACTGTAAGTTCGCTCATCTCTAAAAACGACCATTGTGTCTTCTGTCGGCCCCGCAATTAAATGTGTGTTTACCTCATATTCAGATCAAAATGACAGACAAGATTCAAGTCACAGCCAGAGGAACGGGAGTGGGCACCCTAACGGTGAGTATGGAGGATTCGCTGCCACCATTTCTTCAAGTCATTAATGCAATATAAAAATTAATTACATCCTAAAAGCGAAAATACAAAATTTATGAATGTAAAAAGTAATGATGGGAGTGTTGAAACTAATAATACTTGGTAATAGACTATTTTGTGTACATCTACCATAAAGGGTGATAATATTTAAAAAAAATTACAAAACAGGACCATAAAAATACATTTTTGCATCTTAGTAACCCCGAAAGAAAACTTAAAGGGGTTGTCTCACGCCAAAAAACATCAGTCTATACACTCTGTTAGTGCATATGGACATCATAGAGGAGGTCCCCTTCAGGAGCCCATCTAAGAGCTGAAAGAATGGCTCCCGCTCTGATAGACCCAGTACATTCAAGGATCACATGGATTGGCCATCATGTAATGCTACCTTTCCCCTACAGAGGCCACTGTAAGGAAAATGGATGCCTATAACCTCCCCCTATCAATAACAGTGAGTGAGACAAGCCAGGTCCATGGTGACAGAGATGTTTCCATGGCGATCAGATCACATTTCTATGGAGGAACTTTTGGCCACCCTTCTTTGCAGAATTGCTTGGGTTCAGCCTCATTGGAGGCTTCCAAGCATGAACTGACCATTTAAAAGGGTACTCCGCCCCTAGACATCTTATCCCCTGTATAAAGTATAGGGGATAAGATGTCCGATCGCTGGGGACCCCCGCGATCTCCCTGCTGCACCCGGCGTTTGTTTAGAGTGTCCGGATCAGCGCCGGAGGCTCGTGACGTCACGGCCACGCCCCCCACAATGCAAGTCTATGGGAGGGCCGCAACGCCCCCTCCCATAGACTTTCATTGAGGGGACGTGGTCGAGTTGTCACGAGCGGGGCGTGGCCATGACGTCACATGCCTCAGCCCTGCATCGTCAGTCATCCGGCACGGAGCGAAGTTCGCTCCGTGCCCCGGATGTCTGGGGTGCCACAGCGGAGATCCTTTGGATAGGGGATAAGATGTCTAGGGGCGGAGTACCCCTTTAAGGTCTGGCCACAATGGGGTTCAAATCAGGTTTCTCTAGAGTTGGAGGGGACGGGCTAGCGCCGCATGTAACTAACTAATAGTTTATCTACACAGGGTGCCTCCAGCTGTTTCAAAACTACAACTCCCAGCATACCCTGACAGCCAATAGATGTCAGGGCAAGCTGGGAGTTGTAGTGGTGAAACAGCTGGAGGCACCCTGTGTAGATGAACTAAGGGCGGAAGTCCCCCCCCAGCAGGCATCAGTGACGTGGTGCCTTCTGGGGAAGTCTGCCTGGTAGTGAGCACACTGCCAGGCAGACAAAAGGCATTTTTAATATAGTAAAAATAAAAATTAAAAGCAGGGAGGGGGTTAGGGATAGATTGGCAATAGGCAGGGACCGAAAAAAAATAGGATGGTGGGAGCTACCCTTTAAAAGAAGATGTTTCCCAAAATGCTCGACTGTCTTTATGGCAAATATGAGACAAGTCTTTATGTTACTCTTGGTCATCCGTGGATCTTCGCAATTCTCTAATGGGTACCACTTGACCAGTCACTTCTAAATGGTTAAATCCTAAATACTAACCTTATCTGCGGAAAACAAGATGGCACTGCACCAAGCCCTATTGTGGAGCGTCGATCAAATGGTGGAAGTGGACTGCAGGTGGTGCTGTGATCAGAAGTAGGTAGTAGATGTATAGCAAGTCAATGAAGAAAAAGATCGGCGACTCACCAGAAGTTGCTAGCAGAGTTCTTCTTTATTAAAATACTCACAGATACATAATTAAAGGGGTATTCCGCCCCTAGACATCTTATCCCCTATCCAAAGGATAGGGGATAAGATGTCAGATCGCCGCGGTCCTGCTGCTGGGGACCCCCGGGATCCCCGCTGCGGCACCGCGCTATCATTACAGCACAGAGAGAGTTCGCTCTACACGTAATGATGGGCGGTACAGGGGCCGGAGCATCGTTACATCACAGCTCCGCCCCTCGTGATGTCACGCCCCGCCCCTTTCAATACAAGTCTATGGGAGGGGGCGTGGCGGTCGTCACGCCCCCTCCCATAGACTTGCATTAAGGGGACGGGCCGTGATGTCACGAGGGGCGGCGCCATGACGTCACGCTGCTCCGTCCCCCGTATCGCCCGTCATTACGCACAGAGCGAACTCGCTCTGTGCTGTAATGATAGCGCGGTGCCGCAGCGGGGATCCCGGGGGGTCCCCAGCAGCGGGACCGCGGCGATCTGACATCTTATCCCCTATCCTTTGGATAGGGGATAAGATGTCTAGGGGCGGAGTACCCCTTTAAGGAAGGAGGGTAGTGGGGGGAAACTGGATGGCAACCAAGCTCCGTTTCGCACAGATGTGCTTCCTCCGGAGGGAGTGTCCCCCCACTACCCTCCTTCCTTAATTATGTATCTGTGAGTATTTTAATAAAGAAGAACTCTGCTAGCAACTTCTGGTGAGTCGCCGATCTTTTTCTTCATTGACCTACTAACCTTATCTGACCTAGTGAGGTCTGTAGATCCTTCAGTGTTCTCCTTGGATCAAAAGAAAATGATCCAAAAACTGTAGCAAAAAAATGAAGATTTTGGAACGATCTAGTCTACAACTTAGTCAAACTCCTCACCTTAAAGGGGTACTCTGGCCCCAGACATCTTATCCCCCTATCCGCGATCTCGGTGCAGCTCCCTGTATTCTGTGCCAGGCGCTGCCCCCGAGACGGTCACATCCCCTTGTGATGTGACACCCCGCTTTCTCCATTCATGTCTATGGGAGGGGGGCGTGATGGCAAGAAGACTCCTCCATAACCATGTGAGAGACTGTATCCAGTTCTAGAAGATGGTCGGTCGCAATTATTCCTTTAGAAGGTGGTACAACCATATAAGTTTTGGGAGGGGGGGGGGGCAATTACTTATAACAACACCTCTTCTCACACTCTTTGCCACTAACACCTATCTTACGTCTGACCGGTCTTGTCCCAGGTGATGTCCGTCTACTACGCACCATTAGCTGAAGGAACCGCCCCATGCAAGAAATTCGACTTCTCTGTGAAGCTTGAGGATGCACCAAAAGGTGAAGATTTTACCTAAAAAATAAGACTATATTTAGAGTCACTAAATAAAGAATATGGAAAACTAAAGTTTTAAAATGGATTACGGCAACCTGGAAATTAAAGGGTTATTCCGGTAGAGGGGAAAAAAAAAAAGGTTTTCAAATCAATTGGTGCCATAAAGTAAGGCTGGGTCCACACTACGTTTTGTCCCATACGGGAGCGCATACGGCAGGGGGGAGCTAAAAGCTCGCGCTCCCGTATGTTACCGTATGCGCTCCCGTATGTCATTCATTTCAATGAGCCGACTGGAGTGAAACGTTCGGTCCGGTCGGCTCATTTTTGCGCCGTATGCGCTTTTACAACCGGACCTAAAACTGTGGTCAACCACGGTTTTAGGTCCGGTTGTAAAAGCGCATACGGCGCAAAAATGAGCCGACCGGACCGAACGTTTCACTCCGGTCGGCTCATTGAAATGAATGACATAGGGGAGCGCATACGGTAACATACGGGAGCGCGAGCTTTTAGCTCCCCCCTGCCGTATGCGACAAAACGTAGTGTGGACCCAGCCTAATACAGATTTGTAAATTACTTCTTTATAAAAAATCACAATCCTTCCAGTACTTATCAGCCGCTGTATGCTCCAGAGGAAGTTGTGTAGTTCTTTCTAGCCTGACCACAGTGCTCTCTGCTGCCACCTCTGTCTGTGTCAGGAACTGTCCAGAGTAGGAGAAAATCCCCATAGCGAACCTCTCCTGCTCTGGACAGTTCCTGACATGGACAGAGAGCACTGTGGGCAGACTGGAAAGAAGCACACAACTTCCTCTGGAGCATACAGCAGCTGATAAGTACTGGAAGGATTCAGATGTTTTAATAGAAGTCATTTACAAATCTGTTTAACTTTCTGGCACCAGTTGATTTGAAAACATTTGTTTAACCCCTTTAACTTTTGACCACCAAGCGCAATGCAGCACAAGGACCACGGCTAATAATACAAACAGGGATGGCGGCTATTGTTGGTGCAGAGATAGCCGTCACAACCAAGCCTGCTACCAGAGGTGGGGGTCCGAAAGAAGACCTTCAGAAAAGCATTGTGGAGACCCTGTTACAGATTTTGCATGGGAGTCAAGCAGAAATATGGCTCCTTGAAGCATCAAACCTATAGGCCCAGATTGATCAAACTGTGTGAGGGAGAAAGTGGAGAGATTTTCCCACAGCAACCAATCACAGCTCAGCTTTCACTTTACCTCAGCTCCTTAGCTGAGCTGTGATTGGTTACTGTGGGAAAGTCGCTCCACTTTTTCCCTCACACAGTTGGGGCCTATATAATGTCTCTATTTTCTTTTGCTCGTGTCATTGCCACAAAGTTTGTAAAATATTGGACCTTAGTCTAAAACCTTAAAGGGGCACTCTGGTGAAATTATTATTATTATTATTATTTTTTTTTTAAATCCACTGGTGCCAGAACGTTAAACAGATTTGTAAATGACTTCTATTTACAAATCTTAATCCTTCCATTACTTATCAGCTGCTGTATGATCCAGAGGAAGTTCTTTTCTTTTTGAATTTCTTTTCCGTGCTCTCTGCTGACACTTCTGTCCATGTCAAGAACTGTCCAGAGCAGGAACAAATCCCCCATTACAAACGTATCCTGCTCTGGACAGTTCCTGACGTAGACAGAGGTGTCAGCAGAGAGCACAGAAAAGAAATTCAAAAAGAAAAGAGCTTCCTCTGTAGTATACAGCAGCTGTTAGGTACTGGAAGGATTGAGATTTTTAAATAGAAGTAATTCACAAATCTGTTTAACTTTTAAAGATTGTCATCACTTTTGAATGTTTTTCTTATATATATTTACATGTTTTTCAGCTAAGAAACCAATCGGAGCCATAAAATCTATGTTCATAAACATCTGTATGAAGTAAGGATTTGGGGATTTGGGGTGGGGGCCGATTAGTGTCACTTGTGGACACGAGTGTTGTCATGTAGGTTTGGTGACCTTTGTGACCTCACGGTTGTGTTCCTACTGTAGATACCTTGGAGACAGTGACTCTACAATGACCCTCGTGGATCTGACTCTCCTCACTGGCTTCACCCCTGACATGGACGATCTGGACAAGGTTTGTTACGCTCATTGTGGAAGACGAATTCAAAGCTTTGGGGACCAAATAGGTTTTTGGACTTTTATATTGTATTGGATGTTTCTTGAAATTCTTAGATGTGAACACTGTTACCCGTATCTCAATCAGCTTTCATGATAAGCATCAATATCTACTCGGTCCTTAAAGGGGTACTCCACTGGAAAACATTTTTTATTATTTTTAAATCAACTGGTGGCAGAAAGTTAAACAGATTTGTTAATTACTTCTATTTAAAAATCTTAATCCTTCCAGTACTTATCAGTTTCTGTATGTTCCGGAGGAAGTTCTTTTCTTTTAGAATTTCCTTTCTGTCTGACCACAGTGCTCTCTGCTGACACCTCTGTCCATTTTAGGAACTGTCTAAAGTAAGAACAAATCCCCGTAGCAAACCTATCCTGCTGCGGACAGTTCCTAAAATGTTTTCAAGGGGAGTACCACTGGCCAGCATGGAACAAAATGTTCTGAATAGAGATGAGCGAACTTACAGTAAATTCGATTCGTCACGAACTTCTCGGCTCGGCGGTTGATGACTTTTCCTGCATAAATTAGTTCAGCTTTCAGGTGCTCCCGTGGGCTGGAAAAGGTGGATACAGTCCTAGGAGACTCTTTCCTAGGACTGTATCCACCTTTTCCAGCCCACCGGAGCACCGGAAAGCTGAACTAATTTATGCAGGATAAGTCATCAACTGCCGAGCCGAGAAGTTCGTGTAGAATCGAATTTACTGTAAGTTGGCTCATCTCTAGTTCTGAACGCTGTTTTCGTGCTGGGTCAGCCACTCCCCCTCGTGACACCACAGCCACGCCCCTCAATGCAAGTCTATGGGAGGGGGCTTGACAGCTGGGACGTCACAAGTGGGCGTGGCTGACCCCTTACCCCCCCCCCCCGGCACACCCCCTCCCATAGACTTGCAGTGAGGGGGCGTGGCTGTGACATCATGAGGGGGATTGACCGACATTCGCAGCTCAAAATCAGCGTTCGGAACATTTAGTTCCACGTCGGCCAGTGGAGTACCCCTTTAAAGGGGTACTCCACTGGCCAGCGCTCGGAACATTTAGTTCCCAACCCTGTGTTCGTGCTGCAGGGGTTGGTCACGCCCCCTGGTGACATCAGGCCATGCCCCATCAATGCAAGTCTATGGGTGGGGGCGGGGCCTGATGATATGGGGAGGCGAGGCAGGGACTAAATGTCCAGAACGCTGGCCAGTGGAGTACCCCTTTAAAGGGGTACTCCACCCCTAGACATCTTCTCCCCTTTCCAAAGGAAAGATCTCCCTTCAGCACTCAGGGCTCGTGAGGTCACAGCCACGCCCCTGGTGAGGTCACGCCCCTTCCCATAGACTTACATTGAGGGGTGTGGTATGACATCAGGAGGGACATGGCCGTGATGTCACGAGTTACCAGCGCCGTACTTGGCGTTCTAAACGATCATTTGGAAATGGGAGGGATTGTGTACTTTGGACAAGATTTTTTGTATATACCGTATTTTTCGCCCTATAGGACGCACCGGCGTATAAGACGCACCCAATTTTAAAGGTGCAAAATCTAGAAAAAAAAAAGATTCTGCACCCAACAGTGATCTTCAACCTGCGGACCTCCAGATGTTGCAAAACTACAACTCCCAGCATGCCCGGACAGCCAACGGCTGTCCGGGCACACTGGGAGTTGTAGTTTTGCAACATCTGAAGGTCCGCAGGTGGAAGACCACTGGTATAGGAGGTAATACTCACGTATCCCCGCCACTCCGGACCCGTCACCGCTGCCCTGGATATCGCTCCATCGCTGTCGCCGCGTCCCCTTGGTGTCATCAACGCTCCGGATGTCTTCTTCCCCGGGATCCACGCTCTCCGTCGCAGTCATCACATCGCTACACACGCCGCTCCTATTGAATGACGGTACAGCGTGCGCAACGACGTGATGACGTCGAAGGAGAGCGCCGGCCATGCAGGGGATCCGGGGGCAGACACCGAGGAGGCAGGTAAGGTCCCTCCCGGTTTCCTGTAAGCTGTTCGGGACGCCGCGATTTCACCGCGGCGGTCCCGAACAGCCAGACTGAGCAGCCGGGTTACTTTCACTTTCGCTTCAGATGCGGCGGTCACATTTGATCGCCGCGTCTGAAGGGTTAATACAGGGCATCACCGCGATCGGTGATGTCCTGTATTAGCCGCGGGTCCCGGCCGTTGATGACCGCAGGGACCGACCCAATAGGGGTGTGTTCGCCGTATAAGACGCACCAACTTTCCCCCCCCCAGTTTTGAGGAAGAAAAAGTGCGTCTTATACGGCGAAAAATACGGTATATGTGTATATTACTGGGAAACAAAGGAGGTAAATGATCCAATGGATCAGCACGGAAAATTCCATTCTAATCCCAGCAAAATGTCTTCAGGCCAGCGTAAGATATTTGGGGAGAATTCTAGAATGTTGTAGGGTTTTTACTGAACATATACCATAATACACCATGTAACAGCAAACTGATTCTGCTTTGTTCTAGCTGACAAATAGAGCGGACAAATACATTTCTAAATATGAGATGGACACGGAACGTTCCGAACGAGGATCCTTGATTTTATACCTGGACAAGGTAAGAGATCACCCAAGAGTCCCGCAGGGATCGCTCTTCTTGACTCTTGATCGCCTTCCGATGATCCTTGCCTTAGTTTATCTTGCCCAATAACTACTTAGGGATAGCGGCAGGAAGAGCGGCAGGAAGAGTCTCCCCCGCACCCGTCCCTCCGCATCGGTTCCTGGCTCACTCATTCCCCCATGAAACTCCTGTCCTGGGTGCCTCCAGTTGTTTTACCACAACAACTCCCAGCATACCCTGACAGCCAATAGATGTCAGGGCATGCTGGGAGTTGTAGTGGTGAAACAGCTGGAGGCACCCTGTTAGGAGAACTAAGGGCGGAAGTGCCGGCCCCAGCAGGCATCAGTGACGTGGTGCCTGCTGGGGAAGTCTGCCTGGAAGTCTGCACACTACCAGGCAGACTAAATGCCATTTTAAAAATAGTAAAAAAAATAAAGGCTGAGAGGGTGTTAGGGATAGAAGGGCAATAGGCAGGGACAGAAAAAAAAATCATGATGGTGGGAGTTACCCTTTAACTTATCAGAATATCCCAATTTACTGCTTCTTCTCAATCAATAGGTTCGTCAAAGACTTTAAGTCTTCCAGTCCTCCAAACTTTTACTTTAACTACCCCATATCCCCCCTGTGACTGATTCAAATCATAGGATGCACAAGTATTCCCATGGAATGAGAGCCCCGCGCAGGACTGTTTTCTTAATCCTGCACCCGCTGGATTTATGATCATTACTGCCCCCTGCCGCAACGTGTGTCCAATCCTACACGCCCCCGCAAGCATTTTGTCACAGCTTTTAGAGATAGTACCTCACATTTCCTCACCCCCCCCCCTGTGCCATTTCATCACCCCCTTGTGAAATGTATTACCCCCTTGTGACATTTCATCACCCCCTTTTGTCATTTCATCACCCCCTTGTGCCATTTCATCACCCCCTTGTGTCATTTCATCACCTCCTTGTGTCATTTCATCACCCCCTTGTGTCATTTCATCACCCCCTTGTGTCATTTCATCACCCCCTTGTGTCATTTCATCACCCCCTTATGTCATTTCATCACCCCCTTGTGTCATTTCATCACACCCTTGTGTCATTTCATCACCCCCTTGTGTCATTTCATCACCCCCTTGTGTCATTTCATCACCTCTTTGTCATTTCATCACCCCTTGTCATTTCATCACCCCTTGTGTCGTTTCATCAGCCCCTTGTGTCATTTCATCACCCCCTTGTGTCATTTCATCACCCCCTTGTGTCATTTCATCACCCCCTTGTGACATTTCATCACCCCCTTGTGACATTTCATCACCCCTTTTGTCATTTTATTACCCCCTTGTGTCATTTCATCTGCCCACTGCGCAGGATTTTGCGGGACCCTCTGAATATTCTGTGACCACCCAAAACAACCTCATTTCCACCCACAAGTTGGGTCTCATGGGATCCCAATTCCAATGCAGGGCTGTACGTTAAACTTGCCATGCACATTAGATGAATGTTGGCCAAACCAATTGATCTTGTCGTAACGGGCCAGCCATTTAATTTACATAGGGTGTCCTGGTCATCCCCATGCAACAGAACTGTTTAGTGGTCTATGGCTACAGAGGCCTCTCCTTCCCCACAGTAACCAGCAGTTATATGATGGTCAAGGTCACAAGCTTAAAGGGGTACTCCGCTGGAAAACATTTTTTTTATTTTTTTAAATCAACTGGTGCCAGAAAGTTAAACAGATTTGTAAATTAATTCTATTTAAAAATCTTAATCCTTCCAGTATTTATCAGCTGCTGTATGCTCCAAAGGAAGTTCTTTTCTTTTTGAATTTCTTTTCTGTCTGACCACAGTGCTCTCTGCTGACACCGCTGTCTATGTCAGGAACTGTCCAAAGTAGGAGCAAATCCCCATAGCAAACCTCTCCTGCTCTGGACAGTTCCTGACATGGACAGAGGTGTCAGCAGAGAGCACTGTGGTCAGACAGAAAGAAAATTCAAAAAGAAAAGAAATTCCTCTGTAGTATACAGCAGCTGATAAGTACTGGAAGGAATAATATTTTTAAATAGAAGTAATTTACCATTCGGTGTAAATTTCTGGCACCAGTCTATAAAAAAAAAAAAAAAAAAATTCAACCAAAGTACCCCTTTAAGGGTTATGTTGGGGAAAATACTTCAAGGTGCTTCTTAGACAATCTGGTGCTACCCCTCTTATGGAATTGGAATTGGAAAGCCCAATGCAGTGGAACACCTCAGGAACCCTTCTAACATATCCAAAGAAGCATCAGGGGAAGGGCTATCCAGAGCACACAAGGCACTAGAACAACCACTATTGGTGCTGCCGACGGCCTGTGCACCGCTCTTCTATACAGCTCCCTCCATACATACAATACATGGGTTTGTTCATGACACTATAAAGGAATGCACTGCTGGAGGTCTACTGACAGAAAGCGAATCAGGGCTGGTGCAAGGATTTCTGCCAACCTAGGCGAAAGATAATTTTGCCGCCCCCTTGACTCTGCCCATTGTCTCTGCCTTTTGACATGCCCAACCTTACTACTGGGGTGACACACTGTAACAAACCTCCTAATCATGTAATCTCCTTACTACTGGGGGGGGGGGGGCACACTGTAACAAACCTCCTCCTCATGTAATCTCCTTACTACTGGTGTGACACACTATAACAAACCCCCTCCTCATGTAATCTTCTTACTACTGGGGTGACACACTGTATCAAACCTCCTCCTCATGTAATCTTCTTACTACTGGGGTGACACACTGTATCAAACCTCCTCCTCATGTAATCTTCTTACTACTGGGGTGACACACTGTATCAAACCTCCTCCTCATGTAATCTTCTTACTACTGGGGTGACACACTGTAACAAACCTCCTCCTCGTGTAATCTCCTTACTACTGGGGTGACACACTGTATCAAACCCCCTCCTCATGTAATCTCCTTACTACTGGGGTGACACACTGTAACAAACCCCCTCCTCATGTAATCTCCTTACTACTGGGGTGACACACTGTAACAAACCCCCTCCTCATGTAATCCCCTTACTACTGGGGTGACACACTGTAACAAACCTCCTCCCCATGTAATCTCCTTACTACTGGGGTGACACACTGTAACAAACCCCCTCCTCATGTAATCTCCTTACTACTGGGGTGACACACTGTAACAAACCTCCTCCCCATGTAATCTCCTTACTACTGGGGTGACACACTGTAACAAACCGCCTCCTCATGTAATCTCCTTACTACTGGGGTGACACACTATAACAAACCCCCTCCTCATGTAATCTTCTTACTACTGGGGTGACACACTGTATCAAACCCCCTCCTCATGTAATCTCCTTACTACTGGGGTGACACACTGTAACAAACCCCCTCCTCATGTACACTCCTCACTACTGGGGTGACACACTGTAACAAACCTCCTCCTCATGTAATCTCCTTACTACTGGGGTGACACACTGTAACAAACCTCCTCCTCATGTAATCTCCTTACTACTTGGGTGACACACTGTAACAAACCTCCTCACCATGTAATCTCCTTACTACTGGGGTGACACACTGTAACAAACCTCCTCCTCATGTAATCTCCTTACTAATTGGGTGACACACTGTAACAAACCTCCTCATGTAATCTCCTTACTACTGGGGTAACACTGTAACAAACCTCCTCCTCATGTAATCTCCTTACTAATTGGGTGACACACTGTAACAAACCTCATCCTCATGCAATCTCCTTACTACTGGGGTGACACACTGTAACAAACCTGCTCCTTATGTAATCTCCAGCAATGGGGGAGCGGTGCTGGCTGTGAGGGGTGGTTTGGATGCTGGCTGGATACATTTCTGGCGGCAGGCAGAGCAGCGCACCCCCCCCCCCCCCAAGAGGGCGCTCTAGGCAGCTGCCTATTTTGCCTATAGGCAGAGCCAGCCCTGAGCAGAAGAGAGAGAGGGTAGAATAGGAAAGTAGCCGTGGTATCAATTGGCCTTACTGTAGGATCTCCTTTTGTCCCCTGGTGAAGGTGGGGTAGCGTATGACATCATTTTCGTCCTTATCTATAGTTCCCTCTGTTGGTACCTACATTCATGTTCTTTCGATTTCCACCAATTTGTTTAGGTATCCCATTCCGAAACCGACTGTCTGAAGTTCAAGATCCATCAGAATTTCGAAGTGGGAATCTTACAGCCATCGGCGGTCACCATCTACGAATATTACGCTCTGGGTACCTTCTGAACTTCCGTATATACTCTACTTATGACATCACATTGACCATTAGGGGGTAACCCGAAATGTCTTTCTTGTTACATAGAAAACCGCTGTACCAAGTTTTATCATCCGACTGAAGAAGAGGGAGAGCTGAGGAAGATCTGCAAGGACGCCGAGTGTCACTGTATTTCAGGTACAGTGTGTTTCACGTCCAATTGCTAAATCAACACCAAGTGTAATTTGGTCGTTGTTACCCTGATATATTTTTACATTGCAAAACAAAAACTTTTGGGGCCCCCTGCACGGCATCTGCTACCTTTGCGCTTTTCCTGGACGACTCTTTATGCCAGTATTTCCCAACCAGGGTACCTCCAGCTGTGGCAAAACTACAATTCCCAGCATACCCGGACAGCCTTCGGCTGTCCGGGCATGCTGGGAGTTGTAGTTTTGCCACCCTGGTTGGGAAACACTGCTTTATAATTTTTCAAAATCAACTAGTGCCAGAAAGTTAAACAGATTTGTAAATTATGTCTATTTAAAAATGTTAATCCTTCCAGTACTTATCAGCTGCTGTAGCTCCACAGGAAGTTATTTTCTTTTTTGAATTTCCTTTCTGTCTGATCACAATGCTCTCTGCTGACACCTCTGTCCGTGTCAGGAACTGTTCAGAGCAGGATAGGTTTGCTATGGGGATTTGCTTCTACTCTGGACAGTTCCTGACATGGACAGAGGTGTCAGGAGAGAGCACTGTGGTCAGACAGAAAAGAAATTCAAAAAGAAAAGAACTTCCTTTGGAAAAAAAAAATCAAAATCAACTAGTGCCAGAAAGTTAAACAGATTTGTAAATTACGTCTATTTAAAAATTTTAATCCTTCCAGTGCTTATCAGCTGCTGAATGCTCCACAGGAAGTTCTTTTATTTTTGAATTTCCTTTCTGTCTGATCACAGTGCTCTCTGCTGACACCTCTGTCCGTGTCAGGAACTGCCCAGAGCAGGATATGTTTGCTATGGGGATTTTCTTCTACTCTGGACAGTTCCTAAAATGGACAGAGGTGTCATCAGAGAGCACTGTGGTCAGGCAGAAAAGAAATTAAAAAAGAAAATAACTTCCTGTGGAGCATACAATAGCTGATAAGTACTGGAAGGATTACGATTTTTAAATAGAAGTAATTTAAAAATAGAAATAGAAGTTGATTTAAAAAAAAAAATGTTTTCCACTGGAGTACCTCTTTAAAGGGGTACTCCGGTGGGGAAAAAATTTTTTTAAATCCACTAGAAAGTTAAACAGATTTGTAAATTACTTCTATTTAAAAATGTTAATCCTTCCAGTACTTATCAGCACCTGTATGTTCCACATTTCTTTTCTTTCTGAATTTCCTTTCTGTCTGATCACAGTGCTCTCTGCTGACATCTCTGTCGATTTTAGGATCTGTCCAGAGCAGCATATGTTTGCTATGTGGATTTTCTCCTACTCTGGACAGTTCTTAAAATGAACAGAGATGTCAGCAGAGAGCACTGTGCTCATGATTCAGCAGAGAGCTCTGTGTTCCAAAAAGAAAAGAATTTCCTCTTTAGTATTCAGCAGCTAATAAGTACTGGAAGGATTAAGATTTTTAATAGAAGTAATTTACAAATCTGTTTAATTTTCTGGCACCAGTTGATAAAAAAAAAAAAAAAAAAAAAAGTTTTCTTTAAAGGGGTACTCCGGTGAAAACCTTTTTTCTTTTAAATCAACTGGTGACAGAAAGTTAAACATATTTGTAAATTACTTCTATTAAAAAATCTTAATTCTTCCTGTACTTATTAGCTGCTGAATGCTACAGAGAAAATTCCTTTCTTTTTGGAACATTGATGACATCACGAGCACAGTGCTCTCTGCTGACATATCTGTCCATTTTAGCAACCATGCATAGCAGATGTATGCTAAGGGCAGCGTGGTGGCTCAGTGGTTAGCACCACAATACAATAACAACAATAAATAAAGCGTTATTATTATTATAATAACGTCAGCAGAGAGCACTGTGCTCGTGATGTCATCAGAGAGCATTCCAAAAAGAAAAGAATTTCCTCTGTAGTATTCAGCAGCTAATAAGTACAGGAAGGATTAAGATTTTTTAATAGAAGTAATTTACAAATAAGTTTAACTTTTTGCCACCAGTTGATTTAAAAGAAAAAAGGTTTTCACCGGAGTACCCCTTTAAGTGTGGATGAGCATCCAAAGAAAAAAAGAGAAGCCTAGGCTCATATTGTTGGTATATACCAATATCTCATTTACATGAAGAATGCTTTACAGCTACAAATCATTGGGAGAGCTCGGGTCTCGACAACTTTCCCCAACATGAGATGAACCTGACACCTAACAAAACTTTTCTCTTACAGAAAGATGCAACCTCAAGAACGTCCACAAGCTAAAGTTAACCTCTAAAGATCGAGTAGATGCGGCCTGTAAACATGGGGTGGACTATGGTGAGCAGACTCTTCTACTTGTCTTATCGAGCTGGTTGGAAGCCCTCTTGGCCATATGCATGGTGGTTCTTTCTGATGTCCTAGTGGGTGGTTGGGTCTTCTTGGAGATGCGTAGATGATGTCTGTGCCAGATCCATGCGTCTTCTTTTACATATATCTATACACAGGAAAGTATAGAGGCTCCCTACATATATGTCTAATGCCAAGGAGGTGACTGTAGGTCATTCTGTCTTGGCCATAGTACTAAGATACAGGGTTAAAGGAGTACTCCACCCCTAGACATCTTATCCCCTATCAAAGGGATAGGGGATAAGATGTCTGATCGCTGGGGGTACCACTGCTGGGGACCCTCGCAATCTCTCTGCTGCACCCGGTGTTCGTTTAGAACGTTGGGTGCAGCACCGGAGGCTGGTGACCTCACGGCCACCCCCCCCCCTCAATTCAAGTCTATGGGAGGGGGCGTGACGGGCATCATGCCCCCTCACATAGACTTGCTTTGAGGGGTTGTGGCCATGACATCACCACCGGGGCGTGGCCTTGACATCACAAGTGGGGCGTGGCCGTGACGTCATCACCCCCTGCATCACCAGTCATACATCACGGAGCGAAGTTTTCTCCGTGCACCAGATGTCTGGGGTGCCGCAGCTGAGATCACGGGGGTCCCCAGCAGTGGGACCCCTGCGATCAGACATCTTATCCCCTGTCCAAAGGAGTACCCCTTTTAGGGCTTGTTCACACTCGAGAAATTCCTCTTGAATTCTCCGCTCCAAATTAATTCACATCTCCTCTGCCCATTAACTTTAATGTTTTTTCCGCTGTCCTGTTCACACTGCGGAAATTCTGCTAGCGGAATTCCGACGCTGAATTCCTTTCCCCTTGAAGAAAGAACATGTTCATTCTTCAAGCGGAATCAGCAAGCAGAATCCAATAGAAGTCAATGGTAAAAAATTTTCTGCCCCACATCGTTTTCAAGCGCAATTCAAGCGGAATTCAAGCAGAATTCAGAAAAGTAGAATTAAATAGCCTCCTCCTTCATTCCTCTTCATTTCCGCATGGAAATTCCGCTTGAATTCCGCTTGATGGATAAAATGATAGAAGGCAACAATTTCCTGACCGAAATTATTCCTCTTGAATTCCTCAGTGGGAAGTCAGGAAACTGAATCTTTATGCTCGGGGAAGTTCTGTCTACCAAGACTCTGCTAAAAACATGGTGGAATTAAGACCATATATAGAAGGTCGTATAGATTCTACTAAGCCTGGCAGGTTGTCCTAGGTTGGCCATATTGGGATGCCCCACAGCCTATATCATATTTATTAGTTCCCATCTAAACACAAGGCAAAATTAAAGATTTTCCTACCCTTGGTGACCGAAAATATAGATTTTATTAAGGACAGGAGATGAGCATTATGCTTTAAATCTTTCTTTACTGATAGATAGCAGCAAATATAGACTTGCACTGAGGGATCGGGGCCTGACGTCATGAGGGGGCGCGACTATTACGTCACGAGCTCCTGGCGCCAGCTCCAACAATCGGAACAGTTTGTCCCAAACGCTGAGTACCCCTTTAATTTTGGGAACCGTATTGAGATGCCTTCTTTTTTGAGAAGCTTTAAGTTTTTTCAAACCTTTCAAAAGGATACTGTAGTAATGCTTTTTACACAGTAGGTGGCGCCAGCAGACTATTGCAGGATATATCTATGTTACTCATCTTTAAAAGTTTTTTTCTTTTTACTTGTTAAAATTAACCCTCTATTTTCTGCTGTCTATCAGTAAAGAAAGATTTAAAGCATAATGGGAGTCTCCTGTCCTGTGATAAAATCACATTTACCTGTATGGAGGTCCTATGTCCTTACGGAACTATATTATGAAGCAATATGATGATATAGAGGCATACAGAGATACAATAGGCCCTCATTGATCCCTATGGAAGCTATATTACTCAGACTGTACTAAGCCATGGTACTGTCATGTCCTAACCCATTCTATTATTTCGGGCCACACTCACCTTGTTCACAAGAGCAATAACTGCAGTTGAGGTCCATATGGCACTGGCAATGTGGACCATTGCCCCTTGACAAAGCTACGGGCACGTGGTAAAACATGCCGAGGGTGTAGAGTGCACATAGCAATGACAAGGCATCATTGAGCACCAGATTGCCGCAGGTTTGCTGCTTCTCATGGGCATGGTGCCCGGTGATGATCCATGGCAACATTTCCCAACCTGCATAATGGAATTCTTAAAATTGTCTTAACTTCTCCCCTATTTGGAAACCTTGCGGCTACTAAAATTTTACGGCAACCAGCAGATGACCCAATGATGCCATGGAGCCCTAGAATTTCTGTCTTAAAAATTCTAATCTCGAGGTTATGATGGATATATTATCTCTCTTCCCTTTAGTCTATGAGTGCAAACTGGAAAACATTAATAAAACTGGGGCGTACGACATCTTCACCATGGAAATCACACGTGTTGTCAAGCTGGGTAAGTAAATCCGCCTCAGTGTGTATAGCAATTTACTGCCAGACAACTGCTCCTCCATTAAAATAACTGAAAACACTAAAACGGGGAGTTTGCAAAGGTGGAAAACTATTATTATTTTTTTTTTAATCAACTGATGACAGAAAGTTAAACAGATTTGTAAATTACTTCTATAAAAAAAATCTTAATCCTTCCAGTACTTATCAGCTGCTTTATGTTCCAGAGGAAGTTCTTTTCTTTTTGAATTTCCTTTCTGTCTGACCACAGTGCTCTCTGCTGACACCTCTGTCCATGTCAGGAACTGTCCAGAGCAAGATAGGTTTTCTATGGGGATTTGCTCCTACTCTGGACAGTTCCTGAAATGGACAGAGGTGTCAGCAGAGAGCACTGTGGTCAGACAGAAAGGAAATTCAAAAAGAAAAGAACTTCCTGTGGAGCATACAGCAGCTGATAAGTACTGGAAGGATTACGATTTTTTAATAGAAGTAATTTACAAATCTGTTTAACTTTTTGGCACCAGTTGATAAAAAAAATGTTTTCCAGTAGAGTACCCCTTTAAATACTTTTCCGTATAATCTCACCTTCCCAATGTTCTCTGTACAGGAACCGATGAGGTAAAAGATGGCACCAAGCGGAGGTTTTTTATCCACAGAAGCTGCAGAGACTCGGTGAAGGTCAACGTTGGCCGGACCTACATCATCTGGGGGCGCAGTCAGGATATCTGGGAAATGAAAAATGAGTAAGTATAAAGAAATGTCCGCATACAAAGGTCTTATAATACAAGTGGACGGATGGATGGATGGATGTAGGGGTCAAGTCCTAGGAAAAAAAAGTTTGGGTATTCACCGAAGATTTCCACGCGAGGGCTGGTCCTGCAGGACTCTTGCTAGTGGGAACAGTGTTCCTGCACTTTTTCACAGCAGGAACTCCATTCCCATGTGTTCCTGCAGGACTTAAAGGGGTTCTCCGCCCCTGGACATCTTCTCCCCTATCCAAAGGACCCCTGCAATCTCCCTACTTCACCTGGCACTCGCTTAGAGCATCGGGTGCAGCGCCGGAGGCTTGTGACATCATAGCCATACCGTGACGTCACGGCCCTTCAATGCAAGTCTATGGGAGGGGGCGTGACGGCCGTCACACCCCCTCCCATAGACTTGCATTGAGGGTTTGTGGCCGTGACTTCACGAGCGGGGCGTGGCTATGACGTCACAAGCCTCTGCCCCGCTTCGACAGTCATCCGGCACGGAGCGAAGTTCGCTCTGCGCACCGGATGTCTAGGGTGCTGCAGCCAAGATTGCTGAGGGTCCCCGGCAATCAGACATCCTATCCCCTATCCAAAGGATAGGGGTGTGATGTCTAGGAGCGGAGTTCCCCTTTAAAGGGGTATTCCAGGGAAAAACTTTTTTTTATATATCAACTAGCTCCAGAAAGTTAAACAGATTTGTAAATTAGGAAAGCAGGTAGATGCCAGCGATTAAGAAACTTCACCTTCATTAGAACCACGTTAAAATCATCGACATGGAGAGACTTTAATAAGACAAACGTTTAAAATTCCAGGAGTCAGCGCCAAGCATGACGTGTTTCAGGTCATGTGACCTTTCATCAGATTTGTAAATTACTTCTATTAAAAAATCTTAATCCTTCCAATAATGATCAGCTGCTGAAGTTGAGTTGTTGTTTTCTGTCTGGCAACAGTGCTCTCTGTTGACATCTCTGCTTGTCTCAGGAACTGCACAGAGTAGAAGAGATTTGCTATGGGGATTTGTTTTTACTCTGGACAGTTCCCGAGACAGGTGTCATCAGAAGAAGTTAGACAGAAAAGAACAACTCAACTTCAGCAGCTCATAAGTACTGAAAGGATTAAGATTTTTTAATAGAAGTCATTTACAAATCTGTTTAACTTTCTGGAGCCAGTTGATTTATATATATATATATATATATATATATATATATATATATATATATATATATATATATATATATATATAAAACAGTTTTTCCTGGATAATGGAGGGGGCGTGGTGTGACGTTCCCTTCTCGGTTGCCGAAACTTCAGACGCAGCTACGCATAGAATGCGGGCTGCTGCTGGGAGATTGCGGGGGGTTCCCCCGCGATCAGACATCTTATCCCCTATCCTTTCGATAGGGGATAAGATGTTTTTGCCCGGAATACCCCTTTAAGGCTGCATTCACACTTCGTTTTTACATTACGGGTGCCGGATCCGGCTGGGGGAGGAGCAAACCGGGCTCTCCCGTACCCCAGCCAGACCAGCGCTGAACTCCATTTACTTTAATGAGCCGACCGGAGTCAAACGGTGACTCCGGTCGACTCATTTTTGACCTGTATCCAGTTTTGTGACCGGACCTAAAACCGTACTATACTACTGTTTCAGGTCCGGTCAGGAAACCACATACGGGTCAAAAATGAGCCGAACAGAGTTCACCGTTTGACTCCGGTCGGCTCATTAAAGTAAATGGAGTTCAGCGCTGGTCCGTCTGGGGTACGGGAGAGCACGGTTTGCCCCTCCCCCATCCGGTTCCGGCACCCGTAACGTAAAAACGAAGTGTGAATGCAGCCTAACTTGGCAGAATAGCGGGAATGAGAAGGTACCCCTTAGGTAAAGTACAGTAGGGTATGTGTGGGGTGTTGGTATTAGTCCTGAATATCTTCACTGGTTGGCTCCCGGCGGGTATATACATAGTCCACTGTGGGACTGAATGTGTGATGTACAGTAATAGCCACAATGGGGGAGATTTATCACAACCTGTCCAGAGGAAAAGTGGCTGAGTTGCCCATAGCAACCAATCAGATCGCTACTTTCATTTTTAACAAGGCCTCTGCAAACTGAAAGAAGCGATCTGATTGGTTGCTATGGGCAACTGGGCAACTTTTCCTCTTCTCAGGTTTTGATAAATCTGCCCCAATGTCTCTAGGCCTGGCCTCCAGCTCAAGTTACTAGACTTGTTATGGGTTAATTCTACAAACTTCATTTCTCAAATTCATTTTGTTCTGAACGCTGGGTGCGGGCTGCGGGGGTCATGAGGTCACGGACACGCCCCTCGTGGTATCACGCCAAACCCCCTCAATGCAAGTCTATGGAAGGGGGCGTGGCAGCTGCCACGCCCCCTTCCATAGACTTGCATTGAGGGGGCGTGACATCATGAGGGGTGTGGCCGTGACGTCACGACCCCCGCAGCCCGCACCCAGCGTTCAGAACAAAACGCTCCGAACGCTGAGGCACTCCGGTGAACAACATTTTCTTAAAAATCAACTGGGTCCAGAAAGTTAAACAGATTTGTAAATTACTTCTATTTAAAAAAATCTTAATCCTTCCAGTACTTATCAGCTGCTGTATACTACAGAGGAAGACCTTTTCTTTTTTAATTTCCTTTCAGTCTGACCACAGTGCTCTCTGCTGACACCTCTGTCCATGTCAGGAACTGTCCAGAGTAGGAGCAAATCTTCATAGCAAACCTCTCCTGCTTTGGACAGAGATGTCAGCAGAGAGCAATATGGTCAGACAGAAAAGAACTTCATAAAGAAAAGAACTTCCTCTGGAGCATACAGCATCTGATAAGTACTGGAAGGATTAGGATTTATTAATAGAAGTAATTTACAAATCTGTTTAACTTTCTGGCACCAGTTGATTTAAAAAAAAAAATGTTTTCCACCGGAGTACCCCTTTAACATATTCCACCACTTATAGGCTCTTAAAATGAGTCTCTGTAGTAATTCCAAGCATGCCCGAGTAGGGAGGCCTAGATAATGGAAAGAGTGGAGACCAGGAACTCCTCCACCTTCCTGGTCTCCAGAGTGGAGACCAAGGACGTGCACAGACATTTTGGAGGGCATGGGCTCAAGAAAAATCACTGTGTGTATTATCCCTGTACTGTGACATCACTGTGTGTATTATCCCTGTACTGTGACATTACTGTGTGTATTATCCCTGTACTGTGACATTACTGTGTGTATTATCCCTGTACTGGGACATTACTGTGTGTATTATCCCTATACTGTGACATCACTGTGTGTGTATTATCCCTATACTGTGACATCACTGTGTGTGTATTATCCCTGTACTGTGACATCACTGTGTGTATTATCCCTGTACTGTGACATCACTGTGTGTATTATCCCTGTACTGTGACATCACTGTGTGTATTATCCTGTACTGTGACATCACTGTGTGTATTATCCCTGTACCGTGACATCACTGTGTATTATCCCTGTACTGTGACATCACTGTGTGTATTATCCTGTACTGTGACATCACTGTGTGTATTATCCCTGTACTGTGACATCACTGTGTATTATCCCTGTACTGTGACATCACTGTGTATATTATCCCTGTACTGTGACATCACTGTGTGTATTATCCCTGTACTGTGACGTCACCATATCTATTATCCCTGTACTGTGACATCACTATATCTATTATCCCTGTACTGTGACATCACTGTGTATTATCATTGTACTGTGACATCACTGTGTGTATTATCCCTGTACTGTGACATCACTGTGTGTATTATCCCTGTACTGTGACATCACTGTGTATTATCCCTGTACTGTGACATCACTGTGTTTATTATCCCTGTACTGTGACATCACTGTGTGTATTATCCCTGTACTGTGACATCACTGTGTATTATCCCTGTACTGTGACATCACTGTGTTTATTATCCCTGTACTGTGACATCACTGTGTATATTATCCCTGTACTGTGACATCACTTTGTATTATCCCTGTACTGTGACATCACTGTGTATATTATCCCTGTACTGTGACATCACTGTGTGTATTATCCCTGTACTGTGACATTACTGTGTGTATTATCCCTGTACTGTGACATCACTGTGTGTATTATCCCTGTACTGTGACATCACTGTGTGTATTATCCCTGTACTGTGACATCACTGTGTGTATTATCCCTGTACTGTGACATCACTGTGTGTATTATCCCTGTACTGTGACATCACTGTGTGTATTATCCATGTACTGTGACATCGCTGTGTGTATTATCCCTGTACTGTGATATCGCTGTGTATATTATCCCTGTACTGTGACATCGCTGTGTGTATTATCCCTGTACTGTGACATCGCTGTGTGTATTATCCCTGTACTGTGACATCACTGTGTATTAGCCCTGTACTGTGACATCACTGTGTTTATTATCCCTGTACTGTGACATCACTGTGTATATTATCCCTGTACTGTGACATCACTTTGTATTATCCCTGTACTGTGACATCACTGTGTGTATTATCCCTGTACTGTGACATCACTGTGTGTATTATCCCTGTACTGTGACATTGCTGTGTATATTATCCCTGTACTGTGACATCGCTGTGTGTATTATTCCTGTACTGTGACATCACTGTGTGTATTATCCCTGTACTGTGACATCGCTGTGTATATTATCCCTGTACTGTGACATCGCTGTGTGTATCATCCCAGCACTGTGACATCGCTGTGTGTATTATCCCAGCACTGTGACATCGCTGTGTGTATTATCCCTGTACTGTGACATCGCTGTGTGTATGATCCCTGTACTGTGACATCACTGTGTGTATTATCCCTGTACTGTGACATCACTGTGTGTATTATCCCTGTACTGTGACATCACTGTGTGTATTATCCCTGTACTCTGACATCACTGTGTGTATTATCCCTGTACTGTGACATCGCTGTGTATATTATCCCTGTACTGTGACATCGCTGTGTGTAATATCCCTGTACTGTGACATCGCTGTGTGTATTATCCCTGTACTGTGACATCGCTGTGTGTATTATCCCTGTACTGTGACATCGCTGTGTGTATGATCCCTGTACTGTGACATCGCTGTGTGTATGATCCCTGTACTGTGACATCGCTGTGTGTATTATCCCTGTACTGTGACATCGCTGTGTGTATTATCCCTGTACTGTGACATCACTGTGTGTATTATCCCTGTACTGTGACATCACTGTGTGTATTATCCCTGTACTGTGACATCACTGTATATTATCTATGTACTGTGACATCACTGTGTGTATTATCCCTGTACTGTGACATCACTGTGTGTATTATCCCTGTACTGTGACATCACTGTGTGTATTATCCCTGTACTGTGACATCACTGTGTGTATTATCCCTGTACTGTGACATTACTCTGTGTATTATCCCTGTACTGTGACATCACTGTGTGTATTATCCCTGTACTGTGGCATCACTGTGTGTATTATCCCTGTACTGTGACATCACTGTGTGTATTATTCCTGTGCTGTGACACCACTGTGTATTATCCCTGTACTGTGACATCACTGTGTATTATCCCAGTACTGTGACATCAGTGTGTGTATTATCCCTGTACTGTGACATCACTGTGTATTATCTCTGTACTGTGACATCACTGTGTATTATCCCTGTACTGTGACATCATTGAATGCATTTTAGGCTGCAATTTTACTGCGATCTTGAGCAAATCATTGCAAAATGCAATAATATGCACAGGGCTTAAGAGGGCCGATGTAAACAAAAAAAAAAAAAAAAAAAAAGAGCCAGAGTCTTAAGTCCCCCCTTTTATGTCTATGTGTGAACGTCCCTGCAGGATTTCCTCTTTAGAGAAGAAGCTGGGGCTAGGAAGGCGCCTTCCATAAACCAAACATTCTACAGTGCAACATCTCTGTAACAATGTTAGTGAATGGGGCCCTCACCTATTACCAGCTTCCATCAGTAGGTGGCAGCATAATACCTTACTATACATTGTCAGCACATTCAGATTGAAGTAAAAGCAGTAACATGTTTCTGTGTTTTTTTTACCCTTCTTCAGGATGTCCTATGTCATCAATGGTGATACGTGGTTTGAAACTGTCCCCACTAAGAGGGAATGCGCCACCACCAAGATGGTGGAGTGTGAAGAAATCTACAACTTTATCGATGACCTGACACTGTTCGGCTGCAATACCTGAGGCGGGCTTCACCCTGATAATGCTCAGTGCTAGGGGGCGCTAATGTCCTGTGCTTCCAGTTACCACAATTTACTGAGGCTTCCTGCCTCTTTATATCTACTGGAGACTTTATCGCTTTTTCATGTAAATGAAGGAGAGGTTGTCATCGCTCCGCCCCTTTGTACTATTATCTCTAAGTAGTGATGTGTCTTATAAGGAACCTGGAGGGAAAATATATGTGTTAATAAATGGGAAGGTGAAGAACCACAAGACTCCGGTGCTGATACATGTTCTATAAGAGTCCACTACCCCACCAGTCCTCATAGTCTGACCAGCAGGATCCTCCGGAATGTCACTAATCCGGGAGATCTCATATTGTCTGTTTCCTAAATAAGTTTAAAAAAAATCCCCAAAGCTCAAAATACTGAACATCTGTCTTGTGTCCTGAAATAATGTCAGAGGCCTGAAGGTGAAGGCTAAAGAGAGACCTCCATGATGGGGAACAACGGTGTGAAAGAAGGGCCATATATGTCCACACAACAGAGAAAAACACAAACCACTGAACACAGCATAAACCACACAACTGAACACAACATAAACCACACACCTGAACACAACATAAATACAACATAAACCACACTCCTGAACACAACATAAACCACACACCTGAACACAACATAAACCACACACCTGAACACTACATAAACCACACACCTAAACACAACATAAATACAGCATAAACCACACACCTGAACACAGCATAAACCACACACCTGAACACAACATAAACCACACTCCTGAACACAACATAAACCACACACCTGAACACAACATAAATACAACATAAACCACACTCCTGAACACAACATAAACCACACACCTGAACACAACATAAACCACACACCTGAACACAACATAAATACAGCATAAACCACACAACTGAACACAGCATAAACCACACAACTTAACACAGTCTAACCTGAACAACTGAACACAGCATAAACCACACAACTGAACACAGCGTAACCAAAACAACTGAACACAACATAAACACAACATAAACCACGAAAATGAACACAGCATAAACCACACAACTGAACATAACATAAACCACACACCTGAACACAACATAAATACAGCATAAACCACACAACTGAACACAGTCTAACCTAAACAAATGAACACAGCATAACCCACACACCTAAACATAACAGAAACCACACATCTGAAGACAACATAAACCACACACCTGAACACAGCATAAACCACACGACTGAACATAGCACAAACCACACAACTGAACATAGCACAAACCACACAACTGAAGACAACATAAACCACACAGCTGAACACAGCATAAACCACGAAAGTGAACACAACATAAACCACAAAACTGAACAAAGCATATACCACGTACCTGAATGCAACATAAACCACACAACTGAACACAGCATAAACCACAAAACTAAACACAACATAAACCTCAAAACTGAACACAACAAAACCACGAAACTGAACACAACAAAACCACGATACTGAACACAACATAAACCACACATCATAAACCATACAACTAAACAAAACAAACCACACACCTGAACACAGAATAAACCACAAAACTGAACACAATAAATAACACAGCATAAACCACACAACTGGTTATGACCTCTTAGGACAGGTACTCTTGGGTTTCTGGTAGTCTTCATTGGGCTGTGGTCCCATGTGCCCGGGGTCTCTCTCTACACTGAACTGAACTCTAACTTTTACTACATTAGAGTAAGCAGTGTTTCCCAATTATTGGGCCTCCAGCTGTTGTGAAACTACAACTCCCAGCATTCTGGGAGTTGTAGTTTTACGTCAGATGGAGGCACACTGGTTGGTAAACACTGCTACGGACTGACAATTTTCCTGTCATCTAAAGAGGGGATTGGTTGATTGAGCAGGGACCTTCCAGGGCTTTCTATCTCTGTGACCGATGGCGCTTGTATGCTACAAAAGTACCACTAGGTGGCAGCAATGTACACAACATACATTGCATACGAATTACACAAAAGCATTGTAAATTGGCAACTGCGTAACGAACAAATAACATAATTATACAGCAATACATTGCATTGGGGTTTGACCTTTCCAACAACCAAGTAGCACTGGAAATTCATGAGGTGGGACACTGCATATGAATGTTTTAAAAAGCATTTTAAATACCTGCATTGTTTTGTTAAATTAACCATTCACTGCTGTTATTGAACCCCTGAGCACCTCCAAGGTGCACAGCTATTTCTCATTCTCTACATTTCAAAGCTGGGCTCTTTGGCAGTAGTACACACACCTATGCTTCCTCTCCTTATTTGTCTGGCATATCACTGTACAGCAACTACTCCTCTCTGCTATGCAATGGCATAGTGATGGACAAAGTGCACTGGATTGAACAATGTGGATTAGGGTAAGATGCCGAGAACATGGGTGGTGGGAAATAAGTGGGAAACCTTGATTTACCTGTCAGGCGCAGTGTGCACCCTCAGGAGGAGTCTGAAAGGCTCCGGTTGCATTCATTTCCACCAATCACTCATGTGCTTCATATATTATCACTAGGGGGAGGGGCATACCAACCCCCACAAAAACACACATCCCAACCCCCCCCCCCCCCCCCCCCCAAAAAAAAAAAAGTCCAAAATAGTTAGAGAATAACAATTAGAACAATTCATTGAGCCTGCTTGTGAATGATAGAAGAGGATTAAAGGGGTATTCCGGGAAAAAACATTTTTTATCTACCAACTGGCTCCAGAAAGTGAAACAAATTTGTATATTACTTCTATTAAAAAATCTTAACCCTTTCAGTACTTATGAGCTGCTGAAGTTGAGTTGTTCTTTTCTGTCTAAGCGCTCTCTGATGACACCTCTCTTGGGAACTGGCCAGAGTAGAAGCAAATCCCCATAGCAAACCTCTTCTACTCTGGACAGCTCCTGAGACAGACAGAGATGTCAGCAGAGAGCACTGTTGCCAGACAGAAAAGAACAACTCAACTTCAGCAGCTGATAATTACTGGAAGGATTAAATGGGCACTGTCACCAACTTTATTTTTTGATATTTTGTAGTACTTATGTACTACAACATATCTCTAATATACTTTTATTATTATTTTTTTCATTAAAAAGGTTTAATTTACATTTAAAAACCGGCCACTGAAAAAGTACTGATTTTGGAGTGGCAATCAGTCCTTTTTCAGTTAGGCTGCACTCGCTCCCTGCCTGTCAATCAGACAGGCGGGAGCGAGCGCATTGGCTCCCCGGCCACTGGCTGGGAGGCCACTCCTCCCGCACATCGCCGCCTCGTTGCCGCCGCTATCCCTGCACGCCTGCTGCCGGACTCTGCAGTAACTGCAAGTGTAATGAGGGAACGGGGTATGCGGGGCGGGGGGGGGGGGGGAGGAGGGAGTGGGCTAGTGCCGTAGCAGGGGGGGGGGGGGTGAACGGGCTAGCAAAAAAAAAAAAATAGGATGGTGGGAGCTACCCTTTAAGATTTTTTTTTTTAATAGAAGTAATTTACAAATCTGTTTAACCTCTTAAGAAAGCAGGGCGTAGCTGTACACCCTGCCCCCGGTCTCGGTGTTTAAAACGGGGACCCCGCATCACACCGGGTTGGCCCCGGCTGCTATTCATAACCGGGACCCTGGGCTAACAGTGCCGCGCGCTATCAACCCTTCAGGCACGGCGATCAAAGTTGATTGCCGCTCTGAAAATGAAAGTAAACGCTTCCTGGCAGCTCAGTCGGGCTGATTGGGACTATCGCGATAAAATCGCGATGTCCCAATGAGCTTGGACGTGAGCGGAGGCCCCCTTACCTTGCTCCATCGCGTCCGATCAGCGTTTGATTGCTCCAAGCCTGAGCTACAGACTTGAGCAATCAAGCCCCTATTACACTGATCCATGCAAAGCTATGGCTTTGCAGGGATCAGGGTAATAGATCAGTGTGTGCAGTGTTATAGGTCCCTATGGGAGCTATAACACTGCAAAAAAAAAAAGTGGAAATAAAAGTGAATAAAGGTCATTTAACTCCTTCCCTAATAAAAGTTTGAATCACCCCCCTTTTCCCATAAAAAAAACTGTGCAAATAAAAATAAACATATGTTGTATCGCCGCGTGTGTAAATGTCCGAACTATAAAAATATATCATTAATTAAACAATTCAAAATTAAAATTAAAATTCAAAAGTCCAAAATAGCGTATTTTTGGTCACTTTTTATATCATAAAAAAAATTAATAACAAGCAATCAAAAAGTCCGATAAATTCAAAAAATGGTACCGCTAAAAACTTCAGATCATGTCGCAAAAAATGAGTCCCCATACTAGCCCGTACACGGAAAAATAAAAACGTTATAGGGATCAGAAGATGACAATTTTAAACGTATACATTTTCCTGCATGTAGTTATGATTTTTTCCAGAATTACGACAAAATCAAACCTATATAAGTAGGGGATCATTTTAACCCTATGGACCTACAGAATAAAGAGAAGTTGTCATTTGTACCGAGAAATTTATTTTATCTCCGTTATGCCGTGGATTTTTTGGTAAAATGACTAAATGTCACTGCAACGTAGAATTGGTGGCGCAAAAAATAAGCCATAATATGGAATTTTATGTGCGGAATTGAAAGCGTTATGATTTTTAGAAGGTGATGAGGAAAAAATGAAAATGCAAAAACAGAAAAATGCTGAGTCCTTAAGGGGTTAACTTTCTGGAGCTAGTTGATATAAAAAAAAAAATAATAATTCCCCTGGAATGCGCCTTTAATGAATTAAACCACTGTTTTGTAGCGTGTTGGATTGTGTAACTTTCAGCTAATTCATTTCCAGTCAGTGTTCCATGGAGAGGCCCCCTCTGCAGCTTCTGACTTTCGTGAGTGTAATGGGGCCTCTCATTTTCATTTTTTGGCAGGATAATCCATGAACAATTCCTTTGATCCCCGGCCTGATGAGTCTGGCAGCGGGTTGTTTCCATCTTGGAACTACAGAATCATACACAATGGGCCAAACCATATGTGTAAATGAATGGGGGGGGGGTAGTAGCCAGACGAGTAGCTGTCGGACGAACAAGTATTTGGATAAAAGCTACTGAAGGGGAAGTGATAATGTACAGGGCCATAATAATATATACAGGGCCATAATAATATATACAGGGTCATAATAATATATACTGGGCCATAATAATATATACAGGGTCATAATAATATATACAGGGCCATAATAATATATACAGGGTCATAATAATACATACAGGACCATAATAATATATACAGGGCCATAATAATATATACAGGGCCATAATAATATATACAGGACCATAATAATATATGCAGGACCATAATAATACATACAGGACCATAATAATATATACAGGGTCATAATAATATATACAGGACCATAATAATATATACAGGGCCATAATAATATATACAGGGCCATAATAATATATACAGGGCCATAATAATATATACAGGGTCATAATAATACATACAGGACCATAATAATATATACAGGGCCATAATAATATATACAGCGCCAGATTAATATATACAGGACCATAATAATATATACAGGGTCATAATAATATATACAGGACCATAATAATATATACAGGGCCATAATAATATATACAGGACCATAATAATATATACAGGGCCATAATAATATATACAGGGTCATAATAATATATACAGGGCCATAATAATATATACTGGGCCATAATAATATATACAGGGCCATAATAATATATACAGGGTCATAATAATATATACAGGGCCATAATAATATATACAGGGCCATAATAATATATACAGGACCATAATAATATATACAGGACCATAATAATATATACAGGGCCATAATAATATATACAGGGTCATAATAATATATACAGGACCATAATAATATATACAGGGCCATAATAATATATACAGGACCATAATAATATATACAGCGCCATAATAATATATACAGGACCATAATAATATATACAGGGTCATAATAATATATACAGGACCATAATAATATATACAGGGTCATAATAATATATACAGGGCCATAATAATATATACAGCGCCATAATAATATATACAGGGTCATAATAATATATACAGGGCCATAATAATATATACAGGGTCATAATAATATATACAGGGCCATAATAATATATACAGGGCCATAATAATATAGACAGCGCCATAATAATATATACAGGGTCATAATAATATATACAGGACCATAATAATATATATAGGAACATAATAATATATACAGGACCATAATAATATATACAGGACCATAATAATATATACAGGACCATAATAATATATACAGCGCCAGATTAATATATACAGGACCATAATAATATATACAGGGTCATAATAATATATACAGGACCATAATAATATATACAGGGCCATAATAATATATACAGGACCATAATAATATATACAGGGCCATAATAATATATACAGGGTCATAATAATATATACAGGGCCATAATAATATATACTGGGCCATAATAATATATACAGGGCCATAATAATATATACAGGGTCATAATAATATATACAGGGCCATAATAATATATACAGGGCCATAATAATATATACAGGACCATAATAATATATACAGGACCATAATAATATAAACAGGGCCATAATAATATATACAGGGTCATAATAATATATACAGGACCATAATAATATATACAGGGCCATAATAATATATACAGGACCATAATAATATATACAGCGCCATAATAATATATACAGGACCATAATAATATATACAGGGTCATAATAATATATACAGGACCATAATAATATATACAGGGTCATAATAATATATACAGGGCCATAATAATATATACAGCGCCATAATAATATATACAGGGTCATAATAATATATACAGGGCCATAATAATATATACAGGGTCATAATAATATATACAGGGCCATAATAATATATACAGGGCCATAATAATATAGACAGCGCCATAATAATATATACAGGGTCATAATAATATATACAGGACCATAATAATATATATAGGAACATAATAATATATACAGGACCATAATAATATATACAGGGCCATAATAATATATACAGGGTCATAATAATATATGCAGGGCCATAATAATATATATAGGAACATAATAATATACACAGGACCATAATAATATATACAGGGCCATAATAATATATACAGGGTCATAATAATATATACAGGGCCATAATAATATATACAGGACCATAATAATATATACAGGGCCATAATAATATATACAGGACCATAATAATATATACAGGACCATAATAATATATACAGGGCCATAATAATATATACAGGGCCATAATAATATATACAGGACCATAATAATATATACAGGACCATAATAATATATACAGGGCCATAATAATATATACAGGGTCATAATAATATATACAGGGCCATAATAATATATACAGGGCCATAATAATATATACAGGACCATAATAATATATACAGGACCATAATAATATATACAGGGTCATAATAATATATACAGGGCCATAATAATATATACAGGGCCATAATAATATATACATGACCATAATAATATATACAGGACCATAATAATATATACAGGGCCATAATAATATATACAGGGCCATAATAATATATACAGGACCATAATAATATATACAGCGCCATAATAATATATACAGCGCCATAATAATATATACAGGGTCATATTAATATATACAGGACCATAATAATATATACAGGACCATAATAATATATACAGGACCATAATAATATATACAGGGCCATAATAATATATACTGGGCCATAATAATATATACAGCGCCATAATAATATATACAGGGCCATAATAATATATACAGGGCCATAATAATATATACAGCGCCATAATAATATATACAGGACCATAATAATATATACAGGACCATAATAATATATACAGGGCCATAATAATATATACAGGACCATAATAATATATACAGGGCCATAATAATATATATAGGACCATAATAATACATACAGGGCCATAATAATACATACAGGACAATAATAATACATACAGGGCCATAATAATATATACAGGACCATAATAATATATACAGGGCCATAATAATATATACAGGGCCATAATAATATATACAGGATCATAATAATATATACAGGGCCATAATAATATATACAGGGCCATAATAATATATACAGGGTCATAATAATATATACAGGGCCATAATAATATATACAGGACCATAATAATATATACAGGACCATAATAATATATACAGGACCATAATAATATATACAGGGCCATAATAATATATACTGGGC
This sequence comes from Hyla sarda, assembly GCF_029499605.1. Taxonomy (NCBI): domain Eukaryota; kingdom Metazoa; phylum Chordata; class Amphibia; order Anura; family Hylidae; genus Hyla; species Hyla sarda. The sequence goes on along the minus strand of NC_079192.1, from coordinate 27,148,360 downwards.
CATAATAATATATACAGGACCATAATAATACATACAGGGCCATAATAATATATACAGGACCATAATAATATATACAGGGCCATAATAATATATACAGGATCATAATAATATATACAGGGCCATAATAATATATACAGGGCCATAATAATATATACAGGACCATAATAATACATACAGGACCATAATAATATATACAGGACCATAATAATATATACAGGGCCATAATAATATATACTGGGCCATAATAATATATACAGGACCATAATAATATATACAGGGCCATAATAATATATATAGGGCCATAATAATATATACAGGACCATAATAATATATACAGGGCCATAATAATATATACAGGGCCATAATAATATATACAGGGCCATAATAATATATACTGGGCCATAATAATATATACTGGGCCATAATAATATATACAGCGCCATAATAATATATACAGGGCCATAATAATATATACTGGGCCATAATAATATATACAGCGCCATAATAATATATACTGGGCCATAATAATATATACTGGGCCATAATAATATATACAGCGCCATAATAATATATACAGGGCCATAATAATATATACAGGACCATAATAATGTATACAGGACCATAATAATGTATACAGGACCATAATAATATATACTGGGCCATAATAATATATACTGGGCCATAATAATATATACTGGGCCATAATAATATATACAGCGCCATAATAATATATACTGGGCCATAATAATATATACAGGGCCATAATAATATATACAGGACCATAATAATATATACAGGACCATAATAATATATACAGGGCCATAATAATATATACAGGGCCATAATAATATATACAGGACCATAATAATATATACAGGACCATAATAATATATACAGGACCATAATAATACATACAGGGCCATAATAATATATACAGGACCATAATAATATATACAGGGCCATAATAATATATACAGGATCATAATAATACATACAGGACCATAATAATATATACAGGACCATAATAATATATACAGGGCCATAATAATATATACAGGACCATAATAATATATACTGGGCCATAATAATATATACAGGACCATAATAATATATACAGGGCCATAATAATATATACAGGGCCATAATAATATATACAGGGCCATAATAATATATACAGGACCATAATAATATATGCAGGACCATAATAATATATACTGGGCCATAATAATATATACAGGACCATAATAATATATACAGGGCCATAATAATATATACAGGACCATAATAATATATACAGGGCCATAATAATATATACAGGGCCATAATAATATATACAGGGCCATAATAATATATACAGGACCATAATAATATATACAGGACCATAATAATATATACAGGGCCATAATAATATATACAGGACCATAATAATATATGCAGGACCATAATAATATATACAGGACCATAATAATATATACAGGGCCATAATAATATATACAGCGCCATAATAATATATACAGGGCCATAATAATATATACAGCGCCATAATAATATATACTGGGCCATAATAATATATACAGGACCATAATAATATATACAGGGCCATAATAATATATACAGGACCATAATAATATATACAGGACCATAATAATATATACAGGGCCATAATAATATATACAGGACCATAATAATATATACAGGGCCATAATAATATATACAGGACCATAATAATATATACAGGGTCATAATAATATATACAGGGCCATAATAATATATACAGGGCCATAATAATATATACAGGACCATAATAATATATACAGGACCATAATAATATATACAGGGCCATAATAATATATACAGGACCATAATAATATATACAGGGCCATAATAATACATACAGGGACATAATAATATATACAGGGTCATAATAATATATACAGGGCCATAATAATATATACAGGACCATAATAATATATACAGGACCATAATAATATATACAGGGCCATAATAATATATACAGGACCATAATAATATATACAGGACCATAATAATATATACAGGACCATAATAATATATACAGGGCCATAATAATATATACAGGGTCATAATAATACATACAGGGTCATAATAATATATACATGACCATAATAATATATACAGGACCATAATAATATATACAGGACCATAATAATATATACAGGACCATAATAATATATACAGGGCCATAATAATATATACAGGGCCATAATAATATATACAGGGCCACATAGGATCCAGGTAAAAAGTATAAAATTCTAGTATATTAACCCCTTAACGACCCAGGTTTATTTATGTCATGGCGCCTTTAAGAGTATATAGAGGCGGTTCGGGACTTGAGCATAGAGAAGAAAAGGGTACCATGTAAGGATACCTGAGGGTCTAGGGGGGCAAAGGGGATAATGTAGGGATGTCTCATGGTCTAAGGCAGTGTTTCCCAACCAGGGTGCCTCCAGCTGTGGCAAAACTACAACTCCCAGCATGCCCGGACAGCCAAAGGCTGTCCGGGCATGCTGGGAGTTGTAGTTTTGCAACAGCGGGAGGCACCCTGGTTGGGAAACACTGGTCTAAGACATTGAAGAGGACATTGCAAGAATCTCTGGTGATCTAGGGCAGTGAAGGGTACAATGTAAGATTCTCAGGTGGTCTATGACAATGTATGCAGAGAGGGGATAGAGAGAACTGTGCAGCTGTTATTATATGGTCACACAGTTCTCTCCATGATCATAGAGATGAGTGCAGGGAGGAGATAGAGAGATCTGTGCAGCTGTAACTGGATGGACACACAGTTCTTTCTATTATCATAGAGATTAGTGCAGGGAGGGAATAGAGAGGGCTGTGCAGCTGTTCTTATATGGTCACACAGTTCTCTCTATGACAAATAGAGATAAGTGCAAGGAGGGGAAAGAGAGGGCTGTGCAGCTGTTCTTATACGGTCACACGGTTCTCTCTATGATCATAGAGATGAGTGCAGGGAGGGGATAGAGAGGACTGTGCAGCTGTAACTGTATGGACACAGTTCTCTCTATGATTATAGAGATGAGTGCAGGGAGGGTGTAGAGAGGACTGTGTAGCTGTAATTGTAAAGCCTCACAGGTTTGTTTATGATCATAGAGATGAGTGCAGGGAGGGTGTAGAGAGGACTGTGTAGCTGTAATTGTAAAGCCTCACAGGTTTGTTTATGATCATAGAGATAAGTGCAGGGAGGGTGTAGAGAGGACTGTGCAACTGTAACTCTATGGGCACACAGTTCTCTCTATGATTATACAATTGAGCACAGAAGGGGATAGAGAGGACTGTGCAGCTGTACGTCCTCACAGTTCTCTCTATGATCAGGCAGAGGGATTCAGGATTGCTCTGCCCAATTATGTTTGCCCATAATAACCAGTTAACTGGTGGTATGTAACACCCAGTACCCACTTACCATCATGAAGCGCCAGCTGTGACTTATACAAATGGCAAAATGCCCTATGCTCCTCATCACCCCTGTAGAGATCAGTAGCGTGTGCCCCTAATACAGCATGACACAATGGTACCATCTACCACCACGGGCGATCTGCCAGCTGTGAAGACCAGCGTGCTGCGAACAATGTCCAGGAAACAATTCCATTGTATATATGAAAACACAGGCGCTACCTTTGGTAGGATACATTTCTAGGGAATAAAGAAGCTGCGGTAACCTTGGGGGATAAAGCCTTGTGGGGTGTAGGGTAGTTAGGGTGTTGCTGTTGAGAATAATAAAGGGCGCTGTTAACCTTTGACACTCGTGACGCCAGGGTGAGGGTTAAATGCTGTAATCTTGACAGGCCTATTGCCACCCTTCCCTAGAGCAATAGGTGATGCAGAAATAAAGGATTGTCCACAACCGCTGTTAACTGAAAACTTGCAGGAACTTTTACTGAAGAATTTCTGTACATGCAGCAATAGTAACAGTCCAGATAACAGAGTCTCTATAGATATAGCTGAGCAGCGATTGACAGTCGGTTGGGATCAGATAAGCTCAATTTAGCTTCTCAGAGATTTTGTAGCAGAGATCCGCTGGATTTAAGGGTGCGTTTAGGTCCAGTGATCTTACGGTGAGTAGTGGGGAATTGCTTAGTGTATCCGCTTTGTTATAGGCCGAGGCCGCAAGGCTTTGGCCTAGTAAATTGTCTTGTAAGCTGCGGAGGTCCTACCTCATCCAGAATCAGCAACCCAAGAGAGGAATCAAGATGCGCAGGTCCCTTATATGGGCAGGGGCTGGCCGTTTTGATTGGTCCATAACAACTGTCACTCACTGTTACATTGCATTGTGGGTGAACACGTCATGAGAACCACCAAAGGTCCTTTAACAAAACCATAGTTCTGAACCTAATCACATGATCCACAGGTCCTGCTACGCTGAACAGGTAGGCATTTTAAATACGAACCAACTAAGGGGTGACAAGGGGATAACTATATAAGAGGGACCCCGACGTTCCTAGGGACTCTTACTATGGGGACCTCTACAAAGGTACAGTATGAAATACAGTACCGGGACACCACAAACCCCCTTACTTAAAACAAGTCGACCCCGACGCCTGTCCCCTAAGGCAGAGGAACTAGGACTAGGACAGGACTATTAATACATTCTATACATCCTGACAAAATCCGAGTAAACATTAAACACCTTTGTACTTTCTTGTTACTCTGACTAGCATCTTAACTAGACAATTTTGAAGCTATTTAGACATTGATGAAGCTTACTATACATTGATGAATCTTACTATGCATTGATGAAGCTATCTAACCTTTAGTTTCTAGCTCCTTAGACATTTTTTTAGCTCTCTATAACATTTATGAGGCTAACTAGACATTTCTATACAGCTTTCTATACATTTAGTCTCAAGCTGTCTAAATATTTTTGAAATCTCACCACATTTTTCTTTTGCCACGATGAGTCACCTGTTAGTACACAGAAGGGTATATTGGCTTGCCCGAGGCTCTCTACCAATAAGGTTAGCTACTAGGGTCTATCGGCTACACGCTACTTACCCCTAGAACACCACAGTTTAACCTACCTAGGTTACCTTTAGAAATACGTGTTTAATTTTAAGCATGCAAGAGCATCTACTGGCCAGGTAGAACATCTCACACACGTAATACAGAGAAAAGAAATATGAGTGTACCTAACAGTGGCAGGAATTGGGTATCAATAGGCTACAATTCCTAAGTGTTTCTTGAATAAGAGATATATTTTTGTTTTTGTGTATGTACTGAAGAAGACTGAGGTAGTACATTTAAGTGAGCAATTTGGTGTACTGAAAAGATATAGGTAGTACATTGAAGTGAGTCATTGAAGGTACTATGTGTGCAGGTACTGAATGTGAATCTTGGTACCTTAAGGGTAGTTTACCCTGCATAGTCCTTTGAGACAGCCGCAACACCACCTCTGAGTCATCAAGAGTCTCTTCACTAGGTGATTCTGTGAGAACTTCAGTCCCAGAGGGACCAGCTGGAGGGCTGGAAACAGAAGCAACATCTTCGGTTGGACAGGGAGATTCTCTGAAGTCAGGTGGAGAAAGTGCATCAAGACTTGGAGCAATCACAGGAGCAGGACTGATGCTTGGTGTATTTATTATGAGCTCATCTATTGCCCCCCATCGTCCCCTGATGATTGGGGCAAGAAACGCGTTGGGATGTTTCTGTTAATCTCCACTTGCCATACATGGGGTCCAGATAAGTACTTTTCTATCTACACTAGATAATATACCCTATCTGCCTCTGTCTATACATAATTCACACATACACAGCAACTAAGTAAAGAAACCACGGCTGGTCCGCTATAACGTAACACTACCAACAAAATAGAACCAGATCATGTAAAATGACTTTTATTAACACATATGCAAAAAATACATACAATAAAAATAATAAAAAGAGGATAAAATAAGGCACTACAATAGCAGTCACAGAAGATGGGAGCAGGCAAGTGGTGTAGCCCTACATGGAGTACAGGGAATAACTGGTGTACCATAGAAAGTACAAATGTGAACATGGAAGAGGTCACTGGATATTATTGAAAAATGTCTATAAACATATGGGTAACAAATAATGTAACAGTGACACATCAAAGAATGTCCTAAATGGGAAAGGGTACGATAAACAGAGAGTCACCAAGGGAGAAATGAATGAGACACCATAAAGTCCTCCTGCCATGCAGCCACACACCTACCTCCTCTTACCCCAACGTACATTTCGCCTGTGCTTCGTCAGGGGGCGTGACGAAGCACAGGCGAAACGTACGTTGGGGTAGGAGGAGGTAGGTGTGTGGCTGCATGGCAGGAGGACTTTATGGTGTCTCATTCATTTCTCCCTTGGTGACTCTCTGTTTATTGTACCCTTTCCCATTTAGGACATTCTTTCATGTGTCACTGTTACATTATTTGTTACCCATATGTTTATAGACCTCTTCCATGTTTACATTTGTACTTTCTATGGTACACCAGTTATTCCCTGTACTCCATGTAGGGCTACACCACTTGCCTGCTCCCATCTTCTTTGACTGCTATTGTAGTGCCTTATTTTATCCTCTTTTTATTATTTTTATTGTATGTATTTTTTGCATATGTGTTAATAAAAGTCATTTTACATGATCTGGTTCTATTTTGTTGGTAGAGCTCTGTCTATACATGTGGTTATCATCCACAGGTTGAATGGTGGAATCCCACTTTGAAATATATACTGTGTTTGGATATGACTTCATTGATTCATTTATGCATAATTAAATATGATATAGAAAGAAATATCACTTATATGTAATATCTTGATATTTATAATTATCTGTTGGTCAAGATATATGAAGCTATATCCCAAGAGGTTAATCTGTCTCTGAAACTATAAATTGAGAATTTTCCTATCCTAAGTGACGGAAAATTGGGATTTTATTAAAGACAAGACGCGAGTATTATGCTATTTAACTTCTTTACTGAAACTCAGCAGCCAATAACTATTGTAAGTATTAACAGAAAAAAGACTTTTTTATAATATAACAAAGGGTATGTGAACATGCAACCTAGGGTGCAACCTAGTATGAGGTCCCGTGCCATCAGCCAATCATATTGCATCACAGATAATAAAGGTGACCAACACACAGGTATCTCCTTTCTTCTTTGCAGCAATCATCAAGGTGATAGAAGGTACAGGAAGTTGATCACGAAGATAATGCAGGGAGAAATGGAAGTCAAATGAATGCAGGTCCCATGAGGTGACGTCAAAGTTGATGTCCAACGGTGATTGAATCCTATTGTGGAGCTGTTGGAAGATTAGAGATATACGACATGTTATAGGGATGGGTTTAGGGAGGGATAATACTCGCGTCTTGTCTTTAATAAAATCCCAATTTTCCGTCATTTAGGATAGGAAAATTCTCAATTTTATGGCAAGACAAGACGCTTCGTATTATGCTAGTACAAAGCTTAATCGAAATAAACATAAAAGTAATAAACAATGAATCTTATCACAATAATAACATAGAAACATGAGATTCAGGTCTAAAGTAGAAGGTTTTGAAAGTAGAATCAGAGGACCAATTGGCCGCTTTCAATAAATCTGAAAGAGAAGCGCCGGATTGGAAAAGTTTGGTGGAGACTGCACTTCTGGTAGAATGAGCTGTAAATTTGGAAATGTCAATACCAGCAAGGTGCATGGTTTGTTTAACCCATCTAGCAAGAGTGGGGGAGGAGACTGGAGCGTGAGGTTTACAAAAGGAGATTAATAGTTGGGAGGAAGATGGACTCCGAAGAGATTCAGTTCGGGATTCATAAGAATGAAGACAACGTACAACACAGAGTTTTTCGTTATCCGGAAACGAAGGGTAAAAAACAGAATGGAGATTTGTTTTAGTACGCCGATATACCGAGAAAACAACACCTTGAGGTGTAAACTGTCTGCGAGATATATCTAATGATTTAACATCAGAAACCCTTTTGACGGAGATGAGGCATAAAAGGGTAGTGAGTTTAAAGGATAGGAATTTTAATGATAAATTATCATTATCATCCCAGGAAATAAACATATCAAGCACGACTGTTACATTCCAAGTAGAATTATATTAGGAAGAGGAGGCCTACGAAAACGTATACCTTTTAGAAGTTGGCAAACTAAAGGGTGTCTACCCACAGGGATGGAATCTATAGGAAGGTGTTTAGAGGAGATTGCTGAGCGATAGAGATTAATTGTTCTGTAGGCTTTACCAGCATCGAATGATTCTGATAAGAAATTTAAGATATGGGATATAGATGTTCGTAAGGGATCCAAGTGTCGTTGATCGCACCAATGAGACCAAAGTCTCCAGGCTGATCCGTAAGCTGACTTGGTACCCGGGGCTCATGCATCTGAAAGGATGTCTTGAGTTGATTTTGAAAACTGGAAGACAGATCTTGGCGACCCGAAATCATCCAAGCCACCAGAGGTAGATGGCCCGCTAAAATCAGAGGGTGGTAGTTCCCTTGAGGATCTAAGAGGAGATCGTGAGAGGAAGGAAGGAGACGGGGAAAGTCTATGAGCAGGTGTAAGATTTGAGGAAACCACGATTGAGTTGGCCAGAGTGGCGTTACAAGAACTAGCGTGGCTTTCTGGATCGAGGTTTGAAAAAGAACTCGTGGAATTAGATTGAATGGAGGAAAAGCATACAGGGTTTTCTGAGGCCAGGATTGCAGGAAGGCGTCCACCCCTAGAGCTTTTGGGTCTGGACGCCAACTGAAAAACAGAGGTAACTGGGTATTCAAACGGGAAGCAAAGAGATCTATGTGAAGAGGACCCCATAAAGAATTGATTGATTGAAAGATCGGAATAAGAAGTTTCCAATCGCTGGAGTCCGTGAGATAGCGTGAATACCAATCCGCTACTGCATTGGAAATCCCTGGAAAGTATTCTGCTTTCAGAATGATGTTTTTGTCCAAACAGAAATGCCAAAAATCTTTGGCAAAGTCTGCAAGAATTTTGGAATTCGTACCTCCCAGGTGGTTGATGTATTGGACAGCAGAAATGTTGTCCATACGAAGGAGGATACAACAATGGGAGGAATTTTTTGCAAAACTCTTCAAAGCAAAAAATCCTGCTAGAAGTTCCAGGCAATTTATGTGTAGTTGAGATTCTGTCTGGGACCATTTCCCTCCAGTGGAGAGAGAACCGCAGCGAGCTCCCCATCCGGAAAGACTCGCATCGGATTCTATAATGATGTCCGGATTCAGATGGAAAATTGCTTTTCCATTCCAGGACTCTATGTGAGTGAGCCACCAGAGGAGTTCTTCTCTGGCTTCTGGAGATAGGGGAATTTCGTCGGAGTAACCGAGACCTTCCCTTAAATGACGAATCTTTAAACGTTGAAGAGCCCTGTAGTGAAGGGGAGCCGGGAAAATGGCCTGAATTGAGGCTGATAAGAGGCCTACAATCCGAGCAATCGTTCTCAAAGAAATTATATCTTTGCGGAGAATTTGTTTGATCTCCTTCCGAATGGTTTTTAATCTCCTTGAAGGAAGACTTAAAGTGTTCAACTGAGTGTTGATCATGAAGCCTAAAAACTCTAGGTTCTGAGAAGGGACTAGGATTGATTTCTTGTAGTTTATCAGAAAACCTAGATGAATAAGAAGAGATAGGGTCCAGTTCAAGTGGAGCAAAAGTAACTCTTTTGATTGGGCCATAAGGAGAATGTCGTCTAGATAGATGATAAGACGAACTCCTCGACTTCTGAGAGAAGTTACTACTGGTTTCAGTAGTTTTGTAAAGCACCAAGGGGCTGATGATAGGCCGAAAGGAAGGCAAGTAAACTGCCATTTTTGGTTTTCCCAAAGAAATTGTAGGAACATCTGAGAGGAAGGATGAATTGGAATAGTGAGATATGCCTCTTTTAAGTCTATTTTTACAAGCCAATCCTGTTGCAATAGGATGTCTCTTAGTAGATGTATGCCCTCCATTTTGAAGTGGCGATAGATAACTAGATTGTTCAAGAGTTTCAAGTTAATCACTGGTCTGTGACCTCCATCTTTCTTTTTCACCAGAAAAAGATTGCTGATAAAACCTGGTGATTGGAATGGAACCGGAATAATTGCCTGTTTGGCAAATAATTCTCAGATTTCTTGATCTATAAGAGTTTTGTCTGTTTGAGAGAAGTGAATCGGATGTGGTAAGTAGGTTTGTATTGGTGGAGAGACAAATTCTATTTGATAGCCCTGGACCGTGTTTAGGATCCAGGAGTCGGACGTAATCGTAGTCCAATTGTGGGAAAAATACAGGAGTCTTCCCCCAGCGGAATATTTTGGGAAGAAGACTGAGGTAGGCTTACCTGTGGGAGGTCTTGAACGAGGGATTCCTCTGTGACCTCTGGCCCTCCATGGTCTGCCCCTGTATGGAAAGAAGGGGGGAGGGGGGGGGCGGAGGAGTGGCCTGAGGATTGTGATGTATGGGAGTAGGAGCCTCTGCGATATTGATTTTGGGATGAACGGCCGGAAAAGCGGCCCGACCTCTTCCGGCCTTCCCAAAAACCCGTTGGGAAAAAACTTTTTTCAATGATACTTGGGCCTTATTCAGGGATGAGAATAGGCCGACATATTTATTTAGCTCTTTAATAAAATCATCACCAAAGAGCATGCCTTTGGTAGGATTTGGTGGTTCTACCGTGGCCAAATTGGTTAGTTGGGGATCTATTTTTAATAGGATGGAGTGCTTACGCTCGTTGGAGAGGGAAGCGTTAGCATTCCCAAAAATACATATGGCCCTTTGGGCCCACCCTTTAAGGGTTTCGGGATCCACTGTCGTATCAGAAGTAGATGCCTCTTCTGCCAAATTTAGAATTTTTGTCAGAGGACCCAATAGGTCCATTAACTTGTCCTGACAGGACTTGAAACTTCTATCCACTCCCTTTTTTGGATTGTTACCTGTTTTAAAAAGAAATTTAGCAATGAGTGGATCTAATTCCGGGGTATGAGAGGCATTATTTGGCAGAGTTGGTCTGGGACATTCTGCCTTTAATTTATTACGTGATGGTTTGTCAAGTGGTTTATTGGCCCACAATGAAATAAATTCGGCTACCTTTGCTTTTGGAAGCCATTCCCCAGAACGTGGATGACATATCAATGCTGGGTCAAAATATACGTCACCCGACTCAGTTAACTTAGTTTCTTCCTGACTGCCAGGGTCGTCATGATTGGGATCACTGTCCTCCGAAACATATAGTATCTCCTCAATGTCCTCAATGTCTGAGTCAGCCGACTCATCGGAGGAGGATACCCTGAAGGAGTTTGGTTTGGCCCTGAAGCCTGATTTCTTAACCCTACTGGATTGAGTTTCCTCACGGGTTGAGGGTAAATCTTGTGGTTTAGAACCACTAGAGTTAGAATAATGAGTAGATTCTATAGTTTGAGAATGTAATGAATCTTGGCGTACTCCTGAGGTATTTTTATTTTGTTTAGAGGAGTAAGGGCCGTCATTAGAATGGCGTCTCTTGGACTTTGCCTTACCTGGCCCCTTAAGTCCCTTAGCCAATTGGAACACTGACTCTTCTGGGGACCAGAATTGGTCCGAAGGAGTTAGGGGAGGTAAAGAACCCACATTGGTTGAATTAGAGCGGGCTATGGCCAGAGATACTGATTTATCAATAGAGCCCTGCAGGGCAGAGACTGCGGATTGTACCGCTGTATTAATGGACTTGGCAATAGAAGCGTCCACCAGAGATTGCAAATTTTCTGGAAGGACATTTTCAGTGGATACATTTTTATTTTCCTCAGACATTCTGAAATGATAAGTGGATAGGGACACAAAAGGGTATCTGAAGGAATAAAATTAAGGAATAATACTTATACACAAATAATGAAATTAAATTACAAAATAATTAATTAAAGATATATGAAAGAATTCACTGAAGTGAAATAAATGAAGAAATATATGAAGAAATATATACCGAAAACAGCCACTGGGTGGCATTATAAGCTAAGAAATGAAGTAAATTATTATTTTTTAAAAGATAAGGATACATGAATGAACTTTTGTGAAGAGAAGATTTGTGAGGAGATTTGTGAGGAGAATTATGCGTCCTTCGGGTTCCGTCACTCTGAGGAGAATGACGAAATCCCGAGGACGCTAGACAGAGGACGACCTCTCTGTCAGCAAGTCTCGCGAGACTTGCGCAAGCGTCGGAGAAGTATAGGATCGCGCGAGTTGCGACAATGGCGATTATGGCGCTGAAGAGAGAGACAGGAACAAGGTGAGGGGATAAGAGGGGTACGGAGAGGTAACGGATACCGGAATAACCGGGTAGAACCGGGAATAACGAGCAGAATATGCTGAATGAAGGGATAAAGAACCGTAGTGAAAGTATATATACAACATTTTTATACAGAAGGGGTAAATGTAGGGGATAAAGGTGTGAATAATAGAGGAAAGGACAATTTATTAATAGTTAATTAATGAGAATAAATAAATGACCATTAAATGAGTAAATTTTGTGAGAGAAAATTATACTTATCTAGTCACTCTGCTGAGCAGCAAAGAAGAAGGGAGATACCTGTGTGTTGGTCACCTTTATTATCTGTGATGCAATATGATTGGCTGATGGCACGGGACCTCATACTAGGTTGCACCCTAGGTTGCATGTTCACATACCCTTTGTTATATTATTAAAAAAAAGTATTTTTTCTGTTAATACTTACAATACTTTTTGGCTGCTGAGTTTCAGTAAAGAAGTTAAATAGCATAATACGAAGCGTCTTGTCTTGCCATAAAATCATTAATTCCGGCATATCAATAATAGAGACAGGGACACTACCTTCGCCCTACATCTGGGGGTTATTGTTAGAAGGATATTGGTATAATTGCAGAACATCTTCCCTTCTCCCAGGCTTGGTAATCCTGATTCTTCACCCCAGGTCAAGCACGACACCAAATAACTGTCTCCGTTTGCGGCTGTAAAGTAACAGCACGTATGTCTTGGATCCTGACTCGACAGATTTCTCCCTGATAATTCACAAACTTCTGTTCTGCTTGGAGTATCTGGAGGTGGTGTTGCGCGGCTCGCCGGCCTGGAGGTGACATGTGAGGGAGAGATGCATGCAGTAAACAGACAATATCATCAAAACAGTGTCTCATGATGTTCATTCCTAAGATGAAGTCAGCTACCCCTTCATCCCTAACACTGGTGACAATCACACCCTGCCTTTCTAACATATGCTCTCCCACCTTCACTGTGGGCTCCCAGTAGCCATGCCTGGGTACTGGTTTCCCGTTCCCTGCGATTACTCTAAACTCCGCTTCCTTAGGCTCACACAACCTTTCTGGACCCCAATACTTATAGAAAACTCCCTGCGGAATAGTGGACACCTGAGACCCAGTATCTATTAGAGCTTGCAACCGAATACCTTCAATTATCACCTGTACATAAGGGCAAGGAGCAACATACATAGACAGTCCTTTCTTATTGCCGGTTGGTTGTGGACCTTCAGCAGCTACTCCTGGGGTGCAGTCCTCGACCCCAGGGGACGCCCGTTTAAAGTCCAGCATTGGCTCCTCCATTGTCCATTCTTGTTAAAATAACTACAAACAGGTCTCTGACTTCCAGGCGGTCTCACAGGAGGGATATTAGGTGGATCAGCAGAGCGGGGGTCAGGTTTCTTAGGTGGGAGTGTTGCAGATCTAGGGGGATTGGGCAGGACAGCCATTTCTTTAAAGGCCTTGGCTAACTGTTCAATGTCCTGCTTAATGTCTTGCAAATCAGCTGTCCAAGGGCTAGGGGTAGGCATTGTAGGAGCAGGCTGAGAAGGGACAGGTGACTGGGGCGAGGGCCCTGGGGATTCTGCAGCGGGGACACTAGCCTCCTCTGTCTGGGGCCCTGATTCGATCACTTTAACCGCAAGTCTCTTAAAAGCTGTGAAGGCCATGTCGGGATTTTGCACAGCTAGCATGCTAAGTTGGGCTTTGTCCCATTTGTTCAGTGCCCCTTCTATAAAACGGTCCATCAGCACTTGGTTACCCTGATCGGGCGTGATGCCATCCAAACACTGCCCTGGACACTTGGTCTGCAGGAAGCCAATACGAATTGTCACTGGTGACATTAGGTGGAGGTTCTGACTGGAGATCAAAGAGTTAGCGAAAGCGCAGAAAGTACATTTACACCTCCTCATCACCTCCTCCAACATCTGCGCACTTACCCTCCTACTCATCCCATTGTGATAAGTGAGAACAGATTCATATATTATCTGGGGAAGCGTAATGCGATGCTTAAAGGGGTATTCCAGGCAAAAACTTTTTTTTATATATCGTACTCCAGAGCTGCACTCACTATTCTGCTGGTGGATTCACTGTGTACATACATTACATTACTTATCCTGTACTGATCCTGAGTTATATCCTGTATTATACTCCAGAGCTGCACTCACTATTCTGCTGGTGGGGTCACTGTGTACATACATTACATTACTTATCCTGTACTGATCCTGAGTTATATCCTGTAGTATACTCCAGAGCTGCGCTCACTATCTGCTGGTGAGATCACGGTGTATATACATTACATTACTTATCCTGTACTGATCCTGAGTTATATCCTGTATTATACTCTAGAGCTGTACTCACTATTCTGCTGGTGAGGTCACTGTGTACATACATTACATTACTTATCCTGTACTGATCCTGAGTTATATCCTGTAGATCTTTTATTAGAAAAATATAAATCATAACAAAAACACAAAACCAGCACAACTTGGCCATAACTGAAAACAGCAACATGAAATAACATAAACCAAAACTTTACATTTAAAATAAAAGAACATAAATCCTGCCTAACCGGCCAGCCCAGTTTTCCTAACAAAAAGAAACACACCTTACATAACCTAATATCTAACAACACACTCACATGCATACTCAACTTACATAACCAAAAAAGAAACATAAAAATAGCACTATTTAGCTGTAACTCAAAAACACCCAGACTTGGGAAAAACACAAACACACAGAAAACACAACAAGCACTCCCACTACACACCACACCCCTTTTTTTTTATGTTTTTATTTTTTGTATTTTTTTTTTTTTTTTGTAAACTATTATATATATATATTTTTTTATAATAACACTAATAATAATAATAATAATAATAATAATACTATGCCACACACATGCATCACAGATCCATAACTTTACAAAGGCATAAAGATAAATTAATCTACAACTCAAAAAACACCCAAACTTGGGAAAAATCACATATTACAAACCGAAAACACTCCCACTGCACATCAAATGTTATATATATATATATACACACACACACACACACACTTTTTTTTTTCCCCTTCCACACACACTTATATACATTAGTTTTATACGTTATCCCACAAGACCTAAACCACAACTGGATACAAAAATTACTACAAAAATAACATCTGGTTCGACTGCCATTTCTATCTCTACTATAAACACAATATAAACAATATATAATTCACAAATCAAGATTAAAAAAAAAAAAAAAAATTAATATATATATTTTTATAGTAATTACATGTAATGTACACAATTTATACATATAAACTATATACACTATATACACACCTATTATTATACAGGAAACACACCTAAATATACAATAAAACATACTACTCTAAACTATCCCTTCACCCACACCACCCTCCCTTCTGTACATGGGTCAGAGTCCACAGTTCTCAATGTCCAGCCACGACTGACCGATGCCAGGTCCACCAAAAGAAAACCACCACCCACCAAATACACCCACCCAACCTAGAACTCCTCCCAACCAACTTAACCATAACCAACTTTATAACATACATAAACAATATAACCCACACAAGGCCCAAGTTCGGTGCCTGTAAGCCCTTCATAACCTAAACATCGGAAAACAAAACAAAAAGCTATGGTACACATGCATTAGCCCACCACCAGGAAGAAGGATGGCAATCCTGATACATACAAAAATTTACATACTTTCCCTAACACCTCCCTACCTCTCACCCTACCATTATCCCTAAAATAGAAACTGACCCTACTATCACCCTAACCCTGTCCCCTTACATCACTGTCCCTAACCAAAACAAGGGTACTCTACCCAGAAGGTCTAGTACCTAGGGCACATCAAAAGAAAACCCTCTCCATAGGAGAGAAGCCCTACTGGTACCAAGACTGCCATACTCCAAAGACCTGATCTTCCCGAGGTCACCGGTGATGTTCCTACAGACCTCCACCTCGGAGAGGACTTTACGCTGCATAGACACTAAACACCGTGCGTTCCATGTGTAGTACCTAATCACTAAGCTAACTAAGAATAAAGTGCCCCGGTCTCGACCACCCAGGTTCCTGAATGCCCCATAAGCCCACTCCGGGTAGGTAAGGCCGGCAAGTTGACTCCAGCCAATGGAAGCGCCCACCCTGTTGTAAACCCCTATATTAAAGGGACAATGAAGGAGGAAATGGTCCATGCTTTCCAGCGTGTCCACACACTCTTCTCGGGGACACCCCCGGTCATCAGATCTCCTACACTTCAAATTGTCCCTCACATATAGCTTCCCCTGAAAGCAGCGCCAGGCCAAGTCCCAAAACTTCTGGGGGATCCTTTTCATGTTTAAAAGAAACAACCCCACCCTCAGATCCTGACCTGGGCAGTCCCTGAGCGCCAGAGGCTTCTGGAAGTGGGTCAACAGAACCCGTTTGTCAAGGAACTGCCTTGACTGGGTCCTGATCTCCCACACTCCCAGACCCCACCGACGTATCGCCTTCAGAGTCGGGGTAGCATAAGCCGGAAGATATCCATGGGGCGTACGGAGGTCCTTCACTTGCCCTCCTGTCTCCCATTCCTGGAAGAAAGGCCGAAACCATTCCCTGCAGGAGAGTACCCACGGAAAAGCCCTCTCTGACCAGAGGTTTGAGATGTTGGCTTTCAAGAAGGTGTTTGTTAAGAACACCACAGGGTTTACCATAGATAAACCCCCTAGTCTCCTCGTGCGGTACGTAACCTCCCTCTTGACTAGGTTCATCCTGTTCCCCCATAACAGTTGGAAAAACAGGCTGTAGACCCTAGTGTAGTAAGCCTCTGGCAAGATACATACGCTGCCCAGGTAGATAAACAAGGGGAGCAGGTACGATTTGATCAGGTGTACCCTTTCCCTGAGGATCATAGACCAACCCTTCCACTGGTTCACCTTCTGAGTGGCATCCTGGAGCTTACCATCCCAGTTTTTGGTGGGATAATCATCCTGGCCGAATGTGATGCCCAAAACTTTTGCTGATTCTTGGGGCCCCGGAAGGGTGTCCGGGAGATCAAATGTGGGATCCCCCCCTCCCAGCCAGAGACTTTCACACTTATCCCGGTTGATCTTAGACCCGGAAGCCTCCGAGTAGCGGTCCACCTCTGACATCACCACATCGACCTCCCCCCTCGAGGAGACGAAAATGGTGACATCATCAGCATACGCCACAACTCTCTGGGCGACATCCGTCTCCGCCAGACTCATCCCGACTCCCGCCAACGGTCCACAATCTACCCTCCGGACGAAGGGATCGATTGCGAACACGTATAACAGCGGGCTCAAAGGACAACCCTGACGGACTCCGGACCCAACCTCAAAAGAGCGGCCAGACCAACCGTTCACCAGCGGGAAACTCTCTGCCCCTGCATACAAGATCTTGAGCCAATTAACAAAAGTACTCGGTAAGCCATATCTTAGAAGGACGGACCAGAGGTAGTCATGGTTCACCCGATCAAATGCTTTTGCCTGATCCAAGGACAGTAAGTACCCCTTCCAGAGACCTGCACTGCTCCGCTCCACTGCCTCCCTGACACTGAGGACAGCACTTAACGTGCTTCGGCCTGGAACAGAGCAGTGCTGGGCCCCCGAAAGGAGTCGGGGTGCAAAATCCACCAACCGATTAAACAGTATCTTGGCCAGAAGCTTCCTGTCCGTATTGAGAAGAGCTATGGGCCTCCAATTCTCAATCCGGCTAGGATCTTTACCCTTTGAGAGAAGAATCAGGGCTGACCTCCTCATTGACCTAGGCAGAGTGCCCGAGGAGAGACACTCATTGAATACCACAGTCAAGAGGGGAGCTAAAGACTCCTTAAAGGTCTTGTACCACTCGGATGTTAAGCCATCCGGACCTGGCGACTTCTTGGGGGCAAGCCCCTCGATCGCCAGTCTCACTTCCTCTTCCTTAATCTCTTCTGCCAAAACGCCAAGAGAGGGGTCTACCCCTGGCTCAGGAATGGTTTCAGCCAGGAAAGCCGACATCTTGTCCCGATCTAGATCCTTCCTCCCCAAGAGGTGCAAGTAGAAGGATCTGACGACCTCCAGGATCCCTGATCTGGACCGATTCAGAGATCCCGTACTATCAATCAGTCCTGAGATGATTTTACTACTCACTGACATCTTGCAGTTTCTGTAAGGGTCGGGCGAGCGGTACTTCCCAAAATCCCTCTCAAAAACCAAACATGCGTGCCTATCATACTGACACCTCATCAACAAGGACTTCACTCTGGAGATATCCTCCCGGCTACCTCCAGTCGAGACGAGAAGCTCGAGTTTCCTCCTCAGACCCTGATACAGGCGATACCTATTCAGGGACCTGAGGCTCGAGAGCTGGCGGAAGAACCCCGCAACCCGCTTCTTGAATATCTCCCACCACTCTGACTTACTACTACAAAGGTCCAGTAAAGGTACCTGACTCTGAAGAAAATCCTCAAAGGACTGTCTTATCTCCGCTTCCTCCAGGAGGGACGAATTCAGCTTCCAATAACCTTTACCCATCCGGGGGGTCTCTGAAACATTCAAGGAAAACAAAATCATACAGTGATCGGAGAACTCCACCTCAACCACGGACACTGCGGAAGAGACGGCTTCCTCCTTTAAATAAAACCTGTCTATCCTAGACCTGCAGCTACCTCGATGATAGGTGAAACCCGCGTGGCCTGAGGGGCTCCGGATGTGGGCGTCCTCTAGGCGAGCTTCCCTAACTATATTATTGAGAGCTATGCTATCGTAAGCCAGCGGACCATTGGAACCTCTCCTATCTTGGGACCTTGTGACAGTATTGAAGTCCCCTCCAAAGATCACTTGCCGGCTAGTAAAAAGGAAGGGCTTGATCCTCATAAAGAGATCTTTGCGGCCCCACTTGGTTTGTGGGGCGTAGATGTTAATGAGCCGGAGCTCCTGTCCCTTCATGAGGACATCTAAGATCAGGCACCTCCCCATTTCTAACTCAATAACCCGTCTGCATTCAATCGGAGCGGTAAAAAGGACCGCCACCCCACTATACGGCTCAGCCGCAAGAGACCAGTGGGAGGGGCCGCACCTCCACTCTCTCCTGGCTTTTACCAGGGAGGCAAGATCTGACAACCTGGTCTCCTGCAGATACAAAATATCGGCTTCAACACGGCCGAGAAAATCAAAGGCTGCGAATCTAGCCGTATCAGACTTTATACTGGCACAGTTAATAGATGCCAGCGTCAATGGGGTGAGTGCCGCCATTATGGGTGATTGAGTTAGACGGCCCTAACCCCCTCACTTCTGTCTTTTCTTTACCCCCTCATCCCCAGACAAGGAGGCTTCTTTCTCTTTTAGCCTTTTTTTAGACTCTGATTGGTCCATTTTTGAATCCCCATCTCCGTCTGGCTCTGGTTTGGCCCCATCCCCTGAGGAAATTGCCCCATCAGGACAGGGCCCAGTTCCCCCCGGAGGCTCCCCCACTTCAGGTACCCCATCCTCGACCACCCCCTCCAAAGAGGGGGAGGAGATGTCATCAAGGACAGAGAACCGGTTAGACAGATCAATCAGAGGGGGGGCAGGTAGGCTTCCGCTTGGGACCTGGTCCGTAGCACGGGGACTAGAGAGCTCCGACCTCTTCTTTCCCCTTTTATTGCCCTTCTTTTTTGGCCGCTCTTCACCCTCCTCATCCACACTTTCAAAGTGGGAGGAATCGGAAAGATCGGCCTTGCTGCCCTCTTCTCCACAGATTCTCCTCGCTTCCTCCTCCAGCACATTTTCCTCCAGGGCCTCAGCAGTTTCAGGACTAACCTCTGGAGCAGGGTCAGAAGCTACCCCTGCCACATGGGAACTCTCCAGTTCCCTGCTCCTTCTGCGATTAGCCTCCCGCCTCAGCTTGGCGGGACTTTTCCTCTTCACTGACCCTGTTGCACCTTCACCCGCACTCGTGCCCTCCCCAGCTGAGGCAACATTACTGCTCTCCCCAGCCAAGGTGACCGTCGCACGGGCAAAAGCGCTAGGACAACGGCTGAAAGGGTGTCCTAAGACACCACACAGATGACACCGGATCTGCCTACAGGATGCGGCAAGATGACCTACCCCACCGCACAGTGCACAGACCTGCACGGTACAAGCTGCGCTAAAGTGGGTGGGGCTGCCACATCTGTGACAGACCTTGGGCTGCCCCTGGTAGAAAACTTGGATTCTGTCTCTCCCAAGAAAAGCAGCTGATGGGATGTGGGCAACAGTGCTCCCCGAACGCTTCAGTTTGACGGAAAACGTCCAGGCCCCAGACCAGATCCCATGTTCGTCATAGTTCTTTTTTGGCATGTCCGTCACATCCCCATATCGGCTGAGCCAGGTCATGATGTCATAGCAAGATAGTGACTCGTTACGTGTCAATACGGTCACTTTCTTGGCCAGATTCTGACGGGATATCGCCTTTACGGCGAAATCCCGCCAGCCGGGCTCACTCTTCACCACCTCATAGTTCGACCAGAAGAGTTCCAAACCCTCCGGCCAAACGAAGCTGATGTCAAATTCGGAAGTACCGTAGGGGTGGATCAGGGCAAAGATGTCACTTGCCCTGAATTCCATCCGGAGGAGGAGCTCAACCACCTTACCCCGAGGCGGACATGCATCTTCGCCCCTCCACACTAAACGGACCACATTCCTACGGCCACTTTCCTGCCCGGATGTCGGGAGGGACCAGACCACCTCCCCGTTTTGTTCTCGGAAGGCGCCTAAGCCGTGTCTTTCTATCCAAAAAGACAGGTCAACCTCACCCCTCCCCTCTACATGGATTGACCTGTCTCCCCTACGTAGAGCCTCCAGGAGGCGCTGTTGCAAGTGACCCCCAGAGCCAGATGGAGATGGGGATCCCCCTGATCCCCCGGCAGTGACTCTGGCATAGCTTCTGGGAGAAGCAGCCACTACCGGGGGGGCAGTCGAACCAGGACCTGACCCAGATCCCAAACCAGGACCCTTGTTCTTAGCTGAGGTGTCAGTCAAACCTCTCTCTGGCATTCCACTACCACTCCTCACCTGCATTCCACTTGCACCCCTCTCTTGCACTCCACTTACACCCCTCTCTTGCACTCCACTTGTACCCCTCTCTTGCACTCCACTTGTACCCCTCTCTTGCACTCCACTTGCACCCCTCTCTTGCACTCCACTTGCACCCCTCTCTTGCACTCCACTTGCACCCCTCTCTTGCACTCCACTTGCACCCCTCTCTTGCACTCCCCTTGCACCTCTCTCTTGCACCCCACTTGCACACCCCTCATCCACACTGCTACTACAACTCCTCCCATGCGCACTACCATAACTCACACTCTGGACATTACCATTTTTCCACACATTTTTGCTCTCACTTTCACTCTTGCCTACACTCTGTATATTACAGGCTGGGCTGGCTGGGTCTATTGCATTATGTATAAGGGTCGCCGGTTTCAGGACTAAGGTTGCATTTCCAGTCTTCTGGGGTGCAGACACAGGCTCCGCCTCTGATATGGATGGCACCGCCCCCTCACACGAAGTCATGGATTTTGGCAGGAGCTGTCCCTCCGGACGCACTCCTGCCCCGCCTACTGCAGCTGACGTGCAGGGAACCTCCCCCTTTACAGGTGAGTGCCCCGCAGCGCCAGAAACGGTACCAACCGCACATAGGGGACCGCCCCCTGAACCACCAAGGTCTGGTGCCCAGACACTCCCCCCCCTCACAGGGGAGTGCCCTGCAGCGCCAGGACTTGTACCGCTCACTTCAACCCGGGGACCGCCCCCTGAACGGGAGAAACTGCCGCCATTTTCTGGTGCCTGGACACCCTCCCCCCTCACAGGAGGGTGCCCTTTTTTTTATAGCACCCACCATTTTGGGTGCACTACTGTATCCCCCATGCTGGCCCCGCTCCACTACAGAAACGGGGTCTGGCAGATTGGGGGACCCAGCACCCTGAGCTGACTTCTCAGCCGACCCAGGTTGCTGGAAAGAAGAAAATACAAATTTCACTCCTTGTGTCTTCTTCCTCTTCTTGCCCTTCACTTTCTTCCTCTTCCCCTTCTCTTCTGGGCCCAAATCATCACCAAAAGTGAAGTTCTCCAGACGGGTGGGGGACTCCTGCATAACAATCGCACGCAGGAGACCCCCATCTGCCGAGCCGCTGCAATCACTACAGTCACTGCCGTCATCATCCTCACTGGAGGGAGGTAAGGCCACCTGAGCTGGATTTATATAGTCCGCACTGAGGGTAAGTGGGGGGTCTGGGGTAACAGTGGTAGTGGTACAAACAGAACCCGTGTCCATATCCCCCTCACTCACATCCCCCTCCTCACCTCCCTCCATCTCCTCCTCCTCCTCACTCTCATCTTGGTGACAATCTTTTTCTGAACCTCTGGAGACCCCCTTTTTGGGGAACCTCTCTTCATTAAGAATCTTCTCACTGAAGAAGCCGGCTCCAGCCACAATGTCCGCTCTCAGCTGCACAATCTCCTCCACCTCTTTCTTTAGTGCTCTCACCTTTGCAGTGAACGCTGCTCTCTTGCCCTTGGCTGCTGTATCCGCCTGGTAAGTTGCAAACTTTATGTCTTCTCTAAGACCACGAAGCTGTTTCCCAAGCTGTTCATATTGGGCCATCTTTGCCTGGATTCTAGATCCGAAAGTCTCCAGGGATTCCCTTGGCTCCTTTACCCCCCATTGCTGGGGTTCTGAGGAGCCTGAGGTAGAAGCCTTCACTCCACTCCTCTGCCTGGATGAGCTTCTTTTCCCAGAGGAACTTTTGCTGGAAGCCTTGCAGCTCCCAGCTGGGGATGGGGGAGGGGGCCCCACATGGCGATGGGCCCTGGTGGATCGTCTCACCCCATCCTGGCTGCTGGTCGTCGCATTTTCCTTTGCACCCCCCGCCGGCCGGGTACGGGGAGTGCAAGATGAAGCCTCCTGGGGCTCCATAGCAGGAAAACCCTCTACCCAGGTATCTGCCACACACCTGTGGAGGGGCGGATGGAAATCACTGCTTCACTGGAAGAGTCTGGAAGTAACAGGAGCTCAGACACACCCAACCTCTCTCCAGAGCTGTACTCACTATTCTGCTGGTGAGGTCACTGTGTACATAAATTACATTACTTATCCTGTACTGATCCTGAGTTATATCTCAGACAGGAGACTCATATCTTGCATTAATCTTTCTTTATTAATGCCCATAGCAGAAAAATAAAACTTTCAGTTTAATGTATTCAAATAAAACTTTTCTAAAAACTACAACTCCCAGCAGCCCCTTTGAGGTCTCTGTAACCAATTGTAGCCCAGATGGCTTCTATAAAGGGGGCTGCTGTACCATAACTCCTCCTCTTTCTTTCTGCTCATAGCTGCAGATAAGTATTTCTCTAATTGTCTACTGTGTATATATTAACGTTGTTATAAATTTTTTCTACACTTCACTGAGGGCGCAGCAGTGTCTCCGCTCTCATTGAAGTCTTGTCTTGTTGTTTCATAGGAGCGCAGTATCTGCGCTCTCGCTGTAGTTTTCGCTAGTGGAAACAGCGTTCCCATTAGCTTCTATTGCAGCCCTACGTCTGGCATTCTGCCCAGACGCGGCGTTTATACCTGCTTGGAACGCGCGGGGGGACCTACTCCCGGCCACCGCGTTCATTCCCTTTACGGTCGCGGTTTTCCGCGACTTACATTCTACGGGCGCCATCTTACCTTGTGCTTTCTGGTACGCCCTTCTTCAACTTCGTTCCTTCCCGCCGCCTCAGCTTCGCGCACAGCTGACGCGCGGAGGGGCGGGCACTTCGGGAGGCACGCTCTCCGCTCCTCCAATCACATCGTTTAGGTGCCGTAGTCTCACGAGACTACGTCTCTAAGCGCTGAGACTAAGCTCCTACCTCCCACCGCATCGCCAGTTCAGCGCAAGCGGCGTAGAGGAGAGGAGCCTGAACAGTAGGAGCATCCAAATTGTAGGTTTTCAATTGTATCTTCTCAACAGGTGGGATTTACTCCTACCTGGATAGAGTGAATATTGTGGTTAGTTCTAGAGCAGTATAGGCTGGTTATTCTACCTGTCCAGCTTTTCCCATACTTGCTTATAGTCCTACTATCCTTCAACCAACATGTCTGATGAAGATAATGCCAGGGATTTGCCAGGGGTGGAGGCTAACCCTGATTCGGCACAGTTTATGAATGCTGCCCAAATTCAGGACCTCATCACCAAGTCTGTACAGGCGGCCCTGGCGTCCGCTGTGCTCCCTTCTGGCTCTCAACACTCACTGCCTCACAGTATTGAGCCTTTGGTAAAAAGGGGTAAGGCCTCACAAAAACGCAAACACACTGTGCCTGCATCCGACTCCCCGGCAGGGGAAGAACAATTTGTGCCCCCGGCAGTCCCTAACACGGACTGCCAACCCACACTTCCTCCAGACTCTCTCCGACCCTCGAGGAGTTAAAGAACAAGAGGCATAAGTCCGCTAGGCGGACAAAACCAAATTCTTTTGTGGACACCTCTGATGAGGAATCGTCCGGGGAATCTGAGTCATCTGCTGAGTCTGCATCTATTGATGAGGAGGTTAGGACTGTAGCGTTCCCTGATAACGCTAACCCTGAACCCCAGGGCGATGCCATACTTGACTCTCTGGGAGAGTCATTTTTTGACCCAGACGACATTTCGCACCCTCGCTCTGGTGAATGGACACCTATCCCCCAGGTGTCGAAGTTTGTTGAACACGGGACCCGTAGGTCCAGCCAAAGGTCGAACAGGAACAAGCTGAGGGCGGAGTGCCCCAGGCCCTCGATTCCTAAAAAAAGTGTCCGCTACCCGTGAGGTTGACCCTATCCTTATGAAATCCCTTACCAAAAATGGCAAATTCCCGAAAAAGGGCATTGAGCGGTCCTTTAACCCCTTAAGGACCCAGCCATTTTATACCTTAGGACACAGACATTTTTTGCACATCTGACCACTGTCACTTTAAACATTAAAAACTTTGAAATGCTTTTACTTATCATTCTGATTCCGAGATAGTTTTTTCATGACATATTCCACTTTAACATAGTGGTAAAATTTTGTCGATACTTGCATCCTTTCTTGGTGAAAAATTTTAAAATTTTGCATTTTTCTAACTTTGAAGCTCTCTGCTTGTAAGGAAAATAGACATTCCAAATAACTTTTTTTATTCACATATACAATATGTCCACTTTATGTTTGCATCATAAAGTTGACATGTTGTTACTTTTGGAAGACACCAGAGGGCTTCAAAGTTCAGCAGCAATTTTCCAATTTTTCACAAAATTTCCAAACTCACAATTTTTCAGGGATCAGTTCAGTTTTGAAGTGGATTTGAAGGGTCTTTATCTTAGAAATACCCCACAAATGACCCCATTATAAAAACTGCACCC
Organism: Hyla sarda; assembly: GCF_029499605.1. Taxonomy (NCBI): domain Eukaryota; kingdom Metazoa; phylum Chordata; class Amphibia; order Anura; family Hylidae; genus Hyla; species Hyla sarda. The sequence goes on along the minus strand of NC_079192.1, from coordinate 27,122,736 downwards.
CCCCCCCCCCCCCAAAGTATTCAAAATGACATTCAGTAAGTGTTTTAACCCTTTAGGTGTTTCACAGGAATAGCAGCAAAGTGAAGGAGAAAATTCACAATCTTCATTTTTTACACTCGCATGTTCTTGTAGACCCAATTTTTTATTTTTACAAGGGGTAAAAGGAGAAATATTTATACTTATATTTGTAGCCCAATTTCTCTCGAGTAAGGACATACCTCATATGTCTATGTAAATTTATCGGCGGGCGCAGTAGAGGGCTCAGAAGCGAAGGAGCGACAAGGGGATTTTGGAGAGTACGTTTTTCTGAAATGGTTTTTGGGGGGCATGTTGCATTTAGGAAACCCCTATGGTGCCAGAACAGCAAAAAAAAAAAACACACATGGCATACCATTTTGGAAACTAGACCCCTTGAGGAACGTAACAAGGAATAAAGTGAGCCTTAATACCCCACAGGTGTTTCACGACTTTTGCATATGTAAAAAAAAATAAAAAAAATTCACAAAAATGTGTGTTTCCCCCCAAATTTCACATTTTTGCAAGGGTTAATAGTAGTGTTGAGCGGCATAGGCCATATTCGAATTCGCGAATATTCGCGAATATATGGACGAATATTCGTAATATATTCACGAATATTCGCATATTCGTAATATTCTCGTTTTATTTTCGCATATGCGACAATTCGCGTATGCGAACATTTACATATGCGGAAATTAGCATATACAAAAATTAGCATAAGCGAAAATTCGCAAATTCAAAAATTAGCATATGCTAATTTTCGCATATGCGAAAATTCGCACACCAGTATCACACAGTAGTATTAGAGCCTTCTTTACACCACACAAGCTGGAAGCAGAGAGGGATGATCACCGAGATGTGTACTGTGAAAAAAAAAAAAAAAAAACGAATATTCGTAATTACGAATATATAGTGCTATATTCGCGAATATTCGCGAATTCGCAAATATGCGATATTCGCGGATAAAATTAGAATTGCGAATATTCGCGAGCAACACTAGTTAATAGCAGAAAATACCCCCCAAACATTGTAACCCCATGGAGGTACCCCATAAGTTAACCTGAAGAGCACTACGGGCGAACTACAATGCTCAGAAGAGAAGGAGTCATATTTGGCTTTTTGAGAGCAAATTTTGGTCTTGGGGCATGTTGCATTTAGGAAGACCCTATGGTGCCAGGACAGCAAAAAATACCCACATGGCATACCATTTTGGAAACTAGACCCCTTGAGGAACATAACAAGGAATAAAGTGAGCCTCAATACCCCACAGGGGTTTCACGACTTTTGCATACGTAAAAAAAAAAATGTTTTCACTAAAATGTGTGTTTCCCCCCCAAATTTCAAATTTTTGCAAGGGTTAATAGCAGAAAATACCCCCAAAATTTGTAACCCCATCTCTTCTGAGTATGGAAGTACCCCATAAGTTGACCTGAAGTGCACTACGGGCGAACTACAATGCTCAGAAGAGAAGGAGTCATATTTGGCTTTTTGAGAGCAAATTTTGCTCGGGGGGCATGTCGCATTTAGGAAGCCCCTATGGTGCCAGGACAGCAAAATAACCCCAACATGGCATACCATTTTGGAATCTATACCCCATGAGGAACGTAACAAGGGGTACAGTAAGCATTTAACCCCCACTGGTGTCTGTCAGATCTATGGAACAGTGGGCTGTACGAAATTTTTAATTTGCACAGCCCACTGTTCCAAAGATCTGTCAGACACTAGTGGGGGGTAAATTCTTACTGCACCCCTCATTACATTCCGTGAGGGATGTAGTTTCCGAAATGGGGAGTTTTACAACAGCTGGAGGCACCCTGTTTGGGAATCACTGGCATAGAATATCCCTATGTTCACCCCTATGCAATCCCTAATTGAGGCCTCAAATGGGCATGGGCTCTCACTTTGGTGCCCTGTTGTATTTCAAGGCAACAGTTTAGGGTCACATACGGGGTATCGCCGTACTCGGAAGAAATTGTGTTACAAATTTTGGGGAGTATTTTCTGCTTTTACCCTTTTTAAAAATGTACAATTTTTGGGAAAACAAGCATTTTAGGTAAAAAAAAAATTTTTTTTACATATGCAAAAGTCGGGAAACACCTGTGGGGTATAAAGGTTCACTTAACCCCTTGTTATGTTCACCAAGGGGTCTAGTTTCCAAACTGGTATGCCATGTTTTTTTTTTTTTTTTGCTGTCCTGGCACCATAGGGGCTTCCTAAATGCGACATGCCCCCCGAGCAAAATTTGGTCTCAAAAAGCCAAATATGACTCCTTCTCTTCTGAGCATTGTAGTTCGCCCGAAGTGCTCTTCAGGCCAACTTATGGGGTACCTCCATACTCAGAAGAGATGGGGTTACAAATTTTGGGGGTATTTTCTGCTATTAACCCTTGCAAAAATGTGAAATTTGGGGGGAAACACATTTTTGTGAATTATTTTTTTTTTTTTTTTATGTATGCAAAAGTCGTGAAACACCTGTGGGGTATTAAGGCTCACTTTATTCCTTGTTACGTTCCTCAAGGGGTCTAGTTTCCAAAATGGTATGCCATGTGTTATTTTTTTTGCTGTTCTGGCACCATAGAGGCTTCCTAAATGCAACATGCCCCCCAAAAACCATTTCAGAAAAATGTACTCTCCAAAATCCCCTTGTCGCTCCTTCGCTTCTGAGCCCTCTACTGCGCCCGCTGAACACTTTACACAGACATATGAGTTATGTGCTTACTCGAGAGAAATTGGGCTACAAATATAAGTATAACTTTTCTCCTTGTAAAAATTCAAAAATTGGGTCTACAAGAACATGCGAGTGTAAAAAATGAAGATTGTGAATTTTCTCCTTCACTTTGCTGCTATTCCTGTGAAACACCTAAAGGGTTAAAATGCTGACTGAATGTCATTTTGAATACTTTGGGGGTGTAGTTTTTATAATGGGGTAATTTGTGAAGTATTTCTAATATGAAGACCCTTCAAATCCACTTCAAACCTGAATTGGTCCCTGAAAAAAAGCGAGTTTCAAAATTTTGTGAAAAATTGGAAAATTGCTGCTGAACTTTGAAGCCCTCTGGTGTCTGCCAAAAGTAAAAACACGTCAATTTTATGATGCAAACATAAAGTAGACATATTGGAAATGTGAATAAAAAAAAAATATTTGGAATATCCATTTTCCTTACAAGCAGAGAGCTTCAAAGTTAGAAAAATGCTAAATTTTCAAATTTTTCATCAAATTTGGGGATTTTTCACCAAGAAAGGATGAAAGTTACCACAAAATTTTACCACTATGTTAAAGTAGAATATGTCGCGAAAAAACAATCTCGGAATCAGAATGATAACTAAAAGCATTCCAGAGTTATTAATGTTTGAAGTGACAGTGGTCAGAATTGCAAAAAACGTCCGAGTCCTTAAGGTGAAAAAGGGCTAAGTCCTTCAGGGGTTAAGTACCAGGTTGTCATGACGTACGCGTACGTCAAGGGTCCTTAAGGAGTTAAATCTATCCAGGATTGGATACTTGACCTCCTGGGTCCTCTGACAAAGATTCTTAACCTGTCTGAACAGGCGGCTGCATCCAGCCAACCTGGAGATCTTAATCAACTCAGGGGTTGGGCCCATTTGTATGCTAGGATCCGCCAATACCACCTGCGCTACTGAAAGGCGTAGATCCATACTTATGAGGCTAGATCCTCAACTGTCTCATCTGGCGGAGTCCGAGTCGGGTCCCTCGGCCGAGGGCATGCTGTTCGGAAACACCCTTATCAAGGACATTAATAAATTCGTGGGTCTCTTTACCAGTTTGGACAAGGTCCAGACGTCCTTGAAAAAGTCCAACCTCTCAAACAAAATTTTTGCTAAGGCCGGCAGAAATAAGGGCCGATCTGCCGGCCGTTCTACCTACTATAGGCCAAACCCCCGAGCTACAGCTCAGTACGCACAGGCTCCTCCATCCTATCCGCTCCCAGTGGCGCAACCCGCGCCGTTTTTCCCTCCGAGAGGTAGACCATGGAGAGGACGTGGTGCCAGAGGATATCCCCGTTCCCGTCCATCATCGGGTGAGTATCCCAATTCACACACACTCTCACATCCCAGTGGGGGGCAGACTGAAATCTTTTACCCACGTCTGGTCTGCGATTAAGGCAGACGCGTGGATTCTCAGTACAGTGGCAGGATACCAGATAGAATTCCACTCCCTTCCGGAGCTGGATGTGCTCCCACCCCCCATACGATTCTCCAGCCTCAACGCCGCTCTCATAGACAGCGAGCTGCAGGATCTCCTGTCAAAACAGGCTGTCATGGAAGTCGACCCATCATCTCCGGGGTTTATCAGCAACCTCTTCTTAGTCAAGAAGAAGGGTGGCGGTTTCCGCCCAGTGCTAAATCTTCGAAATTTTAATGTAGTGTACAGACACTTCAAAATGGAAGAGATCCACTTCCTTCGGGATCTCTTGTGGCCGGGGGATTGGCTGATAAAGGTAGACTTAAAGATGCCTACCTTACCGTACCCATTCATCCTTCGTCCCAACATTTTCTCCGCTTCTTTTGGAGAGGACGAATGTGGCAATTCACTTGCCTTCCTTTCGGCCTATCGTCCACCCCATGGTGCTTCACCAAACTGCTGAAGCCCGTGGTAGCATCCCTGCGGAGCAGAGGAGTACGGCTGATCATATATCTGGACGACCTGCTTATCATGACTCGTTCCAGGGCTCAGGCCCTTACCCATATGAAATGGACGGTTTCCCTGTTGCAGGACTTGGGATTCCTGATCAATCAGGAGAAATCTGTTCTCACCCCGGCTCAGGAAATGGAGTTCCTAGGCTTTTTGGTGGATACCGAACAAGCGGTCCAAACTAGCCCTCATCCGTAAAGAGATCAGGGCTGTGCTTCGCAAGGGTTGCGTATCATTACGCATCCTTGCTTGTCTGGTGGGCCTATTGTCGGCCTCCATCCAGGCTATATTTCCGTCCCCACTCCATTATTGGGCCCTTCAGAGGCTAAAAACTCTGCACCTTTGACAGAGTCTCAGATATGCGGACGTGGTACCCCTCTGTCCGGAAGCCGCGGAAGAATTGCAGTGGTGGCTTTGTCATGCCGTCGAGTGGAACGGCAAGACCATATTCAATTTCAGTCCGGACTTCATCATAGAGTCGGATGCGAGACGTCAGGGCTGGGGCGCTTGGTGCGGAGAGTCCTCCACAGGAGGGACGTGGTCCGCAGAGGAGTCGCTGTTACACATCAACGCGCTGGAGCTCCTGGCGGCGTTTTTCGCCATCAGAAGTTTCTTACCACACGCATACAATTGCTGTGTGCTATTGCGCATGGACAATATGACAGCGGTTCAAGGTTCAATACGTCAACCGCTTAGGGGGCGCGAGATCCAAAATCCTATGCGGATATCGCAAAGGATTTTTGGCACTTCTGCCTACTCCACGATATTGTACCAGTGGCGGAATATATTTCAGGGGTTTCCAATTCAGTGGCGGAATATATTCCGGGGGTTTCCAATTCAGTGGCGGATTGGAATTCCCGTTACCTGATTGATGCAAGCGATTGGAGACTGGATCGGTCAGTATTCTTGGCGTTACAACGACTCTGGGGTCCACTTCGTTTGGACCTATTCACCTCCCGCCTCAACCATCAACTACCCCAATTCTACAGTTGGAGGCCAGACCCGGAATCTTGCGCGGTCGACACGCTTCAACAACGCTGGCCGGAGGGGACGCACTATGTGTTTCCACCGTTTTCAATGATTTCCAGGGTTATCCTTCACGTGATGAACCAGGGGGCGACGATTGTGTTGATCACTCCCTGGTGGCCGACGCAACCGTGGTTCCCTCTCCTTCTTGGGATGGCGATCGTCTATCCCCGGTTGCTTCCTGACTTCCCTCACCTTCTCACCAATCCGAGGGGTCTCCATTCTCTGGTGCTAGAAGGCAACCTGCCTCTCCTCGCGTGGTTGGTTTCGGGGTCTCAGAATCAGATAACGACCTTTCAAAATCAGCTAGGGATCTCTCGCCCTGGCCTGGGCCCCCGGGACTCGATCGGCATATCGATCAACCTGGGTACTCTGGGTCCGTTGGTGTGATCAACGACAGGTTGATCCAGTTCATGCTCCTGTGTCCGTAGTGGTCAACTACTTAGCGGAATCCTTTGAATCGAGGAAGTCTTTTAGCTCCATCAATGTCTACCGGTCGGCTATCTCAGCCTATGATTGTCCTGTGGATACCTTGCCTGTTGGCAAACATACTCTGGTTTGTCGCCTTTTGAGGGGCGTTAAGTTTAAACGGCCCCCGCGTCCCAAATACCTGGCCACTTGGGATGTCTCCAAGCTCCTGGACTTATTCTCCGCATGGGCGGATAACGATGGCCTTTCTTTACGGCTTCTATCCTTCAAATTGACCGTCCTGTTATGTCTGGTCTGGTCTAAAACGGGTTTCAGACGTGAAAGCGTAGGATGTCTCCAGGCGTCAATTTTCGCCAGAAGGCGTTCGGTTTTCGGTCATTCGTAGGACCAAGACCGGGATTCATTCGGTCTTTTATCCTTTCTTCCCCGATCATCCTCGTCTCTGTGTAGTTCGCTGCCTTCAGGCATATGAAGCAAAGACGACGAGCTTACGGTCACCAGATTCCTCTCAGCTCCTCATTTACTATGTCCGACCACATCTACCGGTGTCATCTGCTACTTTAGCCCGGTGGGTTTGGTCTGCCATGGACATGGCAGGAATAGATGTCTCCCTTTTCGGCGTGCACTCTTCCAGAGGTGCTATGGCCACTAAGGTAGTTGCTTCTGGGGGCTCTCTCTCAGAACTGCTTTTAGCTGCGAATTGGTCGTCGGAGACGACTTTTCGCCAATTTTATTTCAGACCGGAGTCTCACGTCTCCATGTCGGTCCTGTCTACCGTGGGTTAAATTTGCCTATTCATTTTGACATGTCGGTGCTGTGTTTATTGTTATAGCTTTGAACTTGCAAGATACGAGCCTCTTGTCTGATATATAAATCGAGATTTTCCTAGCTTGTGACGGAAAATATTAGTTATATGAAGACAGGAGGCGAGTATCTTGCCTCCCAGCCCAACCCTATTATGGTGTTCTTTTCTCCTCTAATTTCAGGTTACTGACGATCGCCTGTGTCTATGTGACGCCAGCTGAGATGCTCCTGTTGTCCCCTTTGGGACGTTTTCTTCAGTTCGGTTATCCGGAAGATGGCGGTCCTGCGTCTGGTCATGCACTGGAGTTCTGGTTCTGGAAGTCCGTCAAGGTGATGTGGAGTCGAGATGGTGTCGGTGTTCGGCTATACTGAGTCGGCTATGACGTTGAGTAAAGAAAGAGGAGGAGTTATGGTACAGCAGCCCCCTTTATAGGAGCCATCTGGGCTACGATTGGTTACAGAGACCTCAAAGGGGCTGCTGGGAGTTGTAGTTTTGAGAAAAGTTTTCTTTGAATACATTAAACTGAAAGTTTTATTTTTCTGCTATGGGCATTAATAAAGAAAGATTAGTGCAAGATACTCGCCTCCTGTCTTCATATAACTAATATTTTCCGTCACAAGCTAGGAAAATCTCGATTTATATCCTGTATTATACTCCAGAGCTGTACTCACTATTCTTCTAATGCAGTCACTGCTGAGGCATCACTCGGCTCAGATGATAAAGTAGGACTCTCAGCAGAATATTAGACTGGGGGAGTACAGAACAGTCACTTCTCACTATTTTACTCTACTTACCCCAATAACATTTAAGCCTGACCCTGGGGGTAGATGTATGAGGTAGAGTGCCCGGATGGTGGGGGTGGTGATGAGTGGGCACTGGACTGTGTATCCTGTGTAATCAGCCTTTTCTTATGTTAGTTAACCAGAGGAAATGTGCTATGATTCCTGAGAAGACAATAGGAGGAACTTATGTGATGGAGACATCATATGACCCTGCTCTGCAGTTATTATGGTTGGTGTCGTCTTATGTCACATGGATAAAGACCTGTTATGGGGCAAATGAGCATTCAATGGACTCACACTCGTTCTATGCAGTGTAAAATTACCCAAACACATCAGCAGTGTCAGAACGTATCATCACTGAGCAGGCACCCAGCTCTCCCCATCTCAGAACGTATCATCACTTAGCAGGCACCCAGCTCTCCCCATCTCAGAACGTATCATCACTTAGCAGGCACCCAGCTCTCCCCATCTCAGAACGTATCATCACTGAGCAGGCACCCAGCTCTCTCCATCATAGAACGTATCATCACTGAGCAGGCACCCAGCTCTCCCCATCTCAGAACGTATCATCACTGAGCAGGCACCCAGCTCTCCCCATCTCAGAACGTATTGTGGTGTCCCGGTACTGTATTTCATACTGTACCTGGTGTGCTGGGTCCCCAAAATCAGAGTTCCTTGGTACCGTTGGGGTCCGCTTGCTGAGATAACCCTTAGTCACCTCTACGTTCTTTAATTTTATGTGTTACATGTATATAATTAGTGTAATGTATTCATCTATATAGTGTCTGCAGGACCCTAAGTCACATGACTAATGTTTCTAATGCTAAATGACCTTCCTGGTCATGTGGGTAGTCACATGTTCTACCATAATCCTTTGTGTAAAGGACTGACATTTGGGATGAACCAATCAGCTCAAGGCCAGCCCCTGCCCATATAAGGGAGCTGCCAGACAATCCTCGCTCTCTTTTGTTACGGACTAGCAGAGAGAGAAGATCCGTGCGACTTACAAGACCAAACCAGGCCTAAAGCCTAACAATCCCGCAACTTACTAACCGTGAGTTACTAAATCAAATCCCCGCTAAAGCCTGCGTGACTGCTGGACCTAAAACCAATCCCCTAAATCCAGCGGAACAGCGTAGATCAATGTCCAGAGCTTATACTCACAAGGTCCCAACCAACTGTCAGGATCCTCATAGACTGTACATATGTAAAGACTGTTCCTGTTTTATCTCTGCATAAAATCTGCAGTAAAGTTTTCTACAGTTTTCTGAATCTCCGGTTGTGGACATTCATTTATTCCTCCCTATCGTTCTTGGGACGGGTGGCGATACGACAAGTATATATTGAGGAGCACACACTCTGGCATCACGACAGTTAAGAGTTAAACCAGCACCCTTTCATCACTGCACAGCTACACCCCATATACCCTATACCCCCACAAGCTTACCACATAGCTTTTTGGCGTCTCACGAACAAGATACGGGTGTGTGCCTACAGCTGTTGCCACCATTAACAGAGTACTCCCCCCATGTAAAGAACTTTATTCATGTACTGTGAATCGCATTCAAGTGTACGGGACTGTGCTTATGGTACAGTGTGCAAGAAGGGCACACGAAAAGTAAGGGGGGAGGTGAAAAAGACAGCGGAGTTGCAAGCCTTATCGGAAGGGGTTAAAGTCAGCGCAGGGCCTTCCCGCGCGCGCGATCCTGAAACTCCACTCACCGAGGTCTCCGGAGCCGTGGCGGCCATTTTGGTGAAGCCTCAACTAGAAGACCTGCAGAAAGGCGCAGCTAGAGTGGCAAAAAAAACCGCAGAGTGCTGCTACAGGCAAAAGTTCTTAAAGAGCCAGCGCACTGTAAAGCTCTAAGGTGCCATATCGCTACGCTGAGATCCTGCATCAGCTCATTCCAGCTGCCGATCATCGCACTCAAGTTTCAGCTCAACGCACTCCAGTTCCAGGTCACCGCTCTCAAGTTCCAGATTAGAGAACAGCTGCGTTACCTAAGGAGTGCTCCATTCTCAAGATTCATTTAAAGGTCCAGCACTTTAAACGAAGATGTCAGACCCTATGTTACGCCTAGCGCTCCGGGTCCCCGCTCCTCCCCGGAGCGCTCACGGCGTCTTTCTCCCTGCAGCTCCCCGGTCAGTCCCGCTGACCGGGAGCGCTGCTCTGTCATGGCCGTTGGGGATGCGATTCGCACAGCGGGACGCGCCCGCTCGCGAATCGCATCCCAGGTCACTTACCCGTTCCCGTCCCCTGCTGTCATGTGCTGGCGCGCGCGGCTCCGCTCTCTAGGGCGCGCGCGCGCCAGCTCCCTGAGACTTAAAGGGCCAGTGCACCAATGATTGGTGCCTGGCCCAATTAGCTTCATTGGCTTCCACCTGGTCCCTGACTATATCTATCCTCCTCCCATGCACTTCCTGGCCGGATCTTGTTGCCCTTGTGCCTAGTGAAAGCGTTTTGTGTGTTTAAAGCCTGTGTACCAGAACTTCTGCTATCTCCCCTGACTACGAACCTTGCCGCCTGCCCCCGACCTTCTGCTACGTCCGACTTTGCTTCTGCCTACTCCCTTGTACCTCGCCTATCTTCAGCAGCCAGAGAGGTGAGCCGTTGCTAGTGGATACGACCTGGTCACTACCGCCGCAGCAAGACCATCCCGCTTTGCGGCGGGCTCTGGTGAAAACCAGTAGTGTCTTAGAACCGGTCCACTAGCACGGTCCTCGCTATCCCTCTCTGGCACAGAGGATCCACCTCCTGCCAGCCGGCATCGTGACAGTAGATCCGGCCATGGATCCCGCTGAAGTTCCTCTGCCAGTTGTCGCTGACCTCCCTACGCTGGTCGCCCAGCAAGCTCGTCAGATCGCCCAACAAGATCACCAGCTGTCGTACTTGACCACCATGACACAGCAACTCCAGTCACAACTACAGCAAGTACAGTCACAGCTACAGCAGCAACAACCATCTCCTCCGCCAGCTCCTGCACCCCTTCCGCAGCGAGTGGCCACTCCTAGCCTCCGCCTGTCCTTGCCGGACAAATTTAATGGGGACTCTAAGTTTTGCCGTGGCTTCCTTTCGCAATGTTCCCTGCACATGGAGATGATGTCGGACCAGTTTCCTACTGAAAGGTCTAAGGTGGCTTTCGTAGTCAGCCTTCTGTCTGGAAAAGCTCTGTCATGGGCCACACCGCTCTGGGACCGCAATGACCCCGTCACTGCCTCTGTACACTCCTTCTTCTCGGAAATTCGAAGTGTCTTTGAGGAACCTGCCCGAGCCTCTTCTGCTGAGACTGCCCTGCTGAACCTGGTCCAGGGTAATTCCTCCGTTGGCGAGTACGCCATACAATTCCGTACTCTTGCCTCTGAACTATCCTGGAATAATGAGGCTCTCTGCGCGACCTTTAAAAAAGGCCTATCCAGCAACATTAAAGATGTTCTGGCCGCACGAGAGACTCCTGCTAACCTGCATGAACTCATTCATCTAGCCACTCGCATTGACATGCGTTTTTCTGAGAGGCATCAAGAGCTCCGCCAGGAAAAAGACTTAGATCTCTGGACACCTCTCCCACAGTCTCCACTGCAATCTGCGCCTAGGCCTCCCGCCGAGGAGGCCATGCAAGTGGATCGGTCTCGCCTGACCCTGGAAGAGAGGAATCGCCGTAAGGAAGAGAATCTTTGTCTGTACTGTGCCAGTACTGAACATTTTTTGGTGGATTGCCCAATCCGTCCTCCACGTCTGGGAAACGCACGCTCGCACCCAGCTCTCGTGGGTGTGGCGTCTCTTGATGCTAAGTCGGCTTTTCCACGTCTCACGGTGCCTGTTCGGATTTCTACTTCAGCCAGCTCTTCCCTCTCAGCCGTGGCCTGCCTGGACTCTGGAGCTTCTGGGAATTTTATTCGGGAGTCCTTAGTGAATAAATTCCGCATTCCGGTGACCCGTCTTGTCAAGCCACTCCACGTTTCCGCGGTCAACGGAGCCAGGTTGGATTGCACCGTGCGTTACCGCACGGATCCCCTCCTAATGTGCATCGGACCTCATCACGAGGAAATTGTATTTTTGGTCCTTCCTAATTGCACTTCTGAAGTTCTCCTTGGACTACCCTGGCTTCAACACCATTCCCCAACCCTGGATTGGTCCACTGGGGAGATCAAGAGTTGGGGCCCCTCTTGTTCCAAGGACTGCCTTCAACCGGTTCCCAGTACTCCCTGCCGTGACCCTGTGGTTCCTCCTGTATCCGGTCCCCCTAAGGTCATTAAGGACTCTGCCTGCCACAGGAAATGCCTCTCCCCCCCTCCCAGTCCCATCAGGCAAGCCCCTGTGTCCCCGCATGGCCCTCGTCCTGGTGTCACACTGCCCCGTGCCAGGTCTCGCCCTCTGCCCTCTCTCCCCATTCCTACTCCTGCTGTTCTGCCTGCCGTTGAGGAATCCCTCCATCCTTTCCCGGTGTCCTCATCCCAGGGGAGGCAGTTACCGGATAAAGAGAAGGGGAGACCTAAGGGGGGGGGTACTGTTACGCCTAGCGCTCCAGGTCCCCGCTCCTCCCCGGAGCGCTCACGGCGTCTTTCTCCCTGCAGCTCCCCGGTCAGTCCCGCTGACCGGGAGCGCTGCTCTGTCATGGCCGTTGGGGATGCGATTCGCACAGCGGGACGCGCCCGCTCGCGAATCGCATCCCAGGTCACTTACCCGTTCCCGTCCCCTGCTGTCATGTGCTGGCGCGCGCGGCTCCGCTCTCTAGGGCGCGCGCGCGCCAGCTCCCTGAGACTTAAAGGGCCAGTGCACCAATGATTGGTGCCTGGCCCAATTAGCTTCATTGGCTTCCACCTGGTCCCTGACTATATCTATCCTCCTCCCATGCACTTCCTTGCCGGATCTTGTTGCCCTTGTGCCTAGTGAAAGCGTTTTGTGTGTTTAAAGCCTGTGTACCAGAACTTCTGCTATCTCCCCTGACTACGAACCTTGCCGCCTGCCCCCGACCTTCTGCTACGTCCGACTTTGCTTCTGCCTACTCCCTTGTACCTCGCCTATCTTCAGCAGCCAGAGAGGTGAGCCGTTGCTAGTGGATACGACCTGGTCACTACCGCCGCAGCAAGACCATCCCGCTTTGCGGCGGGCTCTGGTGAAAACCAGTAGTGTCTTAGAACCGGTCCACTAGCACGGTCCTCGCTATCCCTCTCTGGCACAGAGGATCCACCTCCTGCCAGCCGGCATCGTGACACCCTACAGCACCAATGCCACCTCTGGGACCTGCCCAGCAAGATGGTGGTGCTCCTGTGGTCTCATCAGCGGGGCCACCTCAGCAAGCAAGACAAGATCAAGCTGATTCATTTCCAGCTTCTCCATTCATCTCAGGAGCTCCAGTTGCCGCACCTGTCTTTTTGGGGAATCCAGTTCTTCCCAACTACAATGGGGATCCCTTTACGTTGAGGGACTTCAAAGAGAAAATACAAAGTCTTTTTGTTTTTTATTCTCTTCCCCCTAACCAACAGGTGCAGTTGCTTACGGTACAGCTACAGGGGCCTTCTCTGGAGGAGGTACGCACCTGGCCGGCAGCCGACATGGCTACAGTGGATAAAATCTTTGAGGGGCTTTACCAAGTGTTCGAGTCTCATTCCCCCTCTGAGGTATGTCTAAGACTATATGAGCGACGTCAGAAGCCAGGTGAGACTCTTCGGGCATATGCTGTGGCATTACAGAATGCTTTAGAAAAGGTGCAAAAGTTGGATGGCATTACGCCCGAGCAGGGTAACAAAGTGCTGATGGACCGGTTCATAGATGGGGCACAGAATAAATGGGACAAGGCCCAACTTAGGATGCTGGCGGTGCAGAATCCCGATATGCCTTTCCCAGCCTTTAAGAGACTAGCTATAAAGGTTATTGAGTCAGGGCCCAAGGCAGAGGAAGTTAGTGCCCCTTCTGCTGAGGCCCCGGGAGCCTCGGTACAACCAGTACCCCCTCCACAACCTATTCCTGGACCTACCCCCACTAGTTCCTGGACTGCCGACCTACAGAATGTGCAACAGGATATAGAGCATTTGGCTAAAGCTTTTAAAGAGATGGTGGGCAGGTCTGACTCCTCTAGGCCTGATACGCTTACACCTAAAAAACCTGCCCCTCGACCTGTTAATCCACCCAATGCTTTCCCTGTGAGACCACCTTGGACTCAGCGGCCTATCTGTAGTTTTTGCAATAAGACTGGACGCTGGAAGAGTCAATGCTGGGCTTTAAATGGGCATCCCCTGGGGTCGAGGACCGCACCCCAGGAGTAACTACTGAAGGTCCAGAATTAACCAGCACTAAGACAGGTTTCTCGATGTATGTTGCCCCTTGCCCTTACGTGAAAATTGTAGTAGAAGGGGTCCAGCTAGAGGCCTTGATAGATACCGGGTCCCAAGTGTCCATAATTCCTCAAGGGGTGTTTTATAAATATTGGGGGCCTGAAAGGTTATGTGAACACGATGATGTAGACTTTAGGGTTGTTGCAGGGAATGGGAAACCAGTACCCAGACATGGCTACCGGGAGCCCACAGTCCAGGTGGGGAGGCATGTTCTTCAAGGACAGGGTGTTATTGTTACCAATGTTAGTGATCAGCATGCAGCTGAATTTATTTTAGGAATGAACATCATGAGACACTGTTTTGAGGAGGTTGTCCGTTCATTGCATGCATCTCTCCCTCACATGTCACCCTCAGGCTGGCGAGTCGCGCAACACCATCTAAGAACCCTCCAAGCGGAACAGAAGTTCATCAACCACCAAAGGGAGATCTGTCATGTGAGAATCCAAGATATACGGGCTGTAACCCTGCAACCGCAGACAGAGACTATTATTTGGTGCCATGCCCGACCAGGGGTGAAGAACCACGATTATCAGGCTTTATTGGAGCCCATTCAACTAGAAGATTACCCTCTAGTACGTGCAGCCAGGAGTCTTGTGACTGCGAAGAATGGAAGAGTACCGGTTCAAGTGGTTAACCTATCAGATATCGCTACCAGGCTACCAAAGTATACTCCTGTGGCTCAGCTATATCACTTGGACTCCAAGGATGTAGTGTCAATGCCGAAAGTAGCTCAACAAGGGACCGCTCAGACTGCCCAGGGGGCTGACAAGGGCCATCCAGAACCCTGGTGGACTCAGTTGCAGATTGAAGACGAAGACACTCCCAGAGACCAGGTCGGTGGGGTCATCCAAGTGACCAAGCAATACCAAGAAGCCTTTAGTAAACACCCCACTGATTTTGGCCGGACCACAATGATCCAGCATCGGATTCTGACTGGCGATAGTCCCCCAATCAAAGAAAGACATAGCCCCGTGGCCCCGGGAATGTATCAGATGGTAAAGAAGATGTTACTGGAGATTAAGGAGGCTGACGTCATTCAGGAGAGCCAGAGTCCTTGGGCTGCTCCTTTGGTCCTCCTCAAGAAGAAAGATGGGACCATCCACCTCTGTGTGGATTATAGAAAATTAAATGATGTCACCCACAAAGATGCCTACCCTCTCCCCAGGATAGAAGAATCGTTGACTGCTTTGGGCTCAGCTGCCTACTTTTCCACCCTAGACCTGACCAGTGGGTACTGGCAGGTGCCAATGGTGGAGGAAGATCGTGAGAAGACGGTGTTTGTGACCCTGATGGGGCTCTTTGAATTCAAGAGCATGCCCTTTGGACTGTGCAACGCACCTGCCACCTTCCAACGCCTAATGGAACGATGCCTTGGGCACCTCAACTTCCAGAGTGTACTTCTGTATCTGGACAATGTCATTGTCTATTCCAGGACTTACCAAGAACATTTGGACCATTTGAAGGAAGTCTTTCAAGTTCTCATACAGCATGGACTAAAGGTCAAGCCATCTAAGTGCCACCTACTGAAACCATGAGTTCACTATCTGGGACATGTTGTCAGTGCTGAGGGTGTGCAGCCCGACCCTGAAAAAGTAAGAGTTGTGAAGAATTGGCCCACGCCTCACACGGTGCGGGACATTAAAAGTTTCCTGGGGTTCGCTGGCTACTACAGGAGTTTCATCCCTCATTTCGCCCAGATTGCTGGACCCCTTACTGCCCTTCTGCGGGGTACCGCGAAGGAGAATTACAATGGAAGACTCCCGATACAATGGGCTGAAGAACATGAGACAGCGTTCCGGACTCTGAAGTGTCTTCTCACTTAACTTCCCATCCTGGCATATCTTGACTATGGTCAGCCATTCAGGCTGTACACCGATGCCAGCTTTGAAGGCCTGGGAGCTATCCTATCCAAAGTGCAAGAAGGTAAAGAGAGAAGGATCGCCTATGCAAGCAGACACCTGCGAGGAGCCGAGAAGAATGATACCAACTACAGTTCTTTCAAGTTAGAGCTCCTTGCCTTGGTCTGGGCGGTCACCGAGAAGTTCAAGGACTACCTTGCAGCCCCTCCCTTTACAGTCTACCATGAAAACAATCCGTTGGCACACCTGAATACTGCAAAATTGGGAGCCATTGAACAGCGTTGGGCCTCCAGACTGGCTAACTATGACTTCCATATCAAGTATAGGAGTAGTAAAAGCAACGTCAACGCTGATGTACTATCCCGTATGGCTCCTGGCGAAGAACCGCCCGTAGAAGACATGTGGGAAGACGTGGAGATGCCGCCCTTCTATCAAAGGTTCGTGAGACAGAATACTCTGTCTACCCAGGAGGGCGAAGAGCCTGGGCCTCCCAAAATTCCGGAGGACCTGTATACTTGGAAGACTCTCCAGGATGAGAGCCGAATCACGAGGGATCTCCTGGACTACTTACTCCACAAGAAGGTGCCAACCTGTCTACGCATGTTAAAGGGAGACTTCGAACTGAAACAATTGTGGCGACAACGAAATAGCCTGTTCATTCACAAAGGACTACTTTACAGAAACTCCTTAGACCCCGTATCGGGAGAGCGTCTGCATCAGATTCTAGTTCCCCGAAGGGACGCAGCCATGGTCCTTAATGCGTACCACGACTAGTCAGGACACTTTGGAGTTCAAAAGACTCAAGCCACCATCAGACAAAGATTTTATTGGGTGGGAATGTGTGGAGATATTGAAAAGTGGTGTGCCGAATGCACTGTCTGCAATGTTACCAAGAACCTTCGTAAGGATGCGAGGGCACCTCTACACCCCATACACACTGAAAGAGCTAACCAGCTGGTTTCCTTGGACCATGTGAAGCTGTCCTCCACTCGATCTGGCTATACCTATGCCCTGACTATGGTGGACCATTACTCTAAGCGGGTAGTGGTCATCCCTGTCAAGGACCTTACTGCAAGGACTGTTGCTCAAATGTTCTACAACCATTGGGTCCACCCTTTGGGGTGTCCGGAGTCAGTCCTCACAGATCGACGGACTGCCTTTGAAGCTCAGCTGTTTCAAGAACTCTGCCAGTTCCATGATTGTAAGAAACTCCGGACCACATCCTATCATCCTCAGGGGAACGGATTGTGTGAAAGGATCAATCAGGAGTTCATTCATATGCTGAGAGCAGCGTGTGTCTCTGGACAAGAAGAGTGGCCCCAACTCCTGCCTGAGCTGCTGGAAATCTACAATAACACTATCCACTGCTCCACAGGGTACACTCCGTTCTTCCTTATTATTGTACAACATGCATAGGGCTTTTGGATTACAAGCCCCTTTTAACAACTCCCCTCAGATGTCACAAGATTGGGTCTCTGAGCACCGAAGGAGGATTGAAGAGGCTAAAGAGATTGTAAAATAGAAGATGGGTGAAGCTCAGGGCCGACAGCATAGAGATTACATTTGGCATGCTTCAGCCAAACCATTGCAACTTGGAGACAAAGTGTGGCTCAGAAAATTTCCCAGGTCACATAAGCTGGATTCCCTCTGGGAGACAGAGCCCTACACAATTACTGCAATGCCATATCCTGATACGGATGTCTATGAGATACAAAAGGAGGGATTTGAACCACAGGTGGTCCACAGAAATAGAGTGAAACTATGTCTAAAAGAAGAATTGCCAGAGCCACCTCCTCCTACTCCCCCAGCTGCAAGACCGGTGAGAGAATATGTTCCAGGAGAAGCGATTCATCCATCAATGGATGTTCCAATGTTCTCCGCTCATCCAGTCCAGCCATCTTTGATCTCCTCGCCCAGTCTTAGTCAATCTCCAGTGGCAACTCCAAGCAACTTACAGCCGTCTACGCCTATTTCAATGGGTTCTCTCAGTCCAGACAGGTGTGGTGTCCCGGTATTGTATTGCATACCGTACCTAGTGTGGTGGTCCCCAAAGTCAGAGTAACTACGCTCAGGTAGGGTCCCCCAGGTGGGACAGCCCCTAGTCGCCTCTTCTCTACTCTAATTCTATAATTTTGATATATGTATATATTTCATAATAACGTATATTTAATATAATGTATAGTACTTACCTTGTTTAGCGTCGCAGGACCTTCGGTCATGTGACCATGTTAACATCCTCTATGGTATGTTGGAGGACCTTTGGAGGTCCTTGGGTCACATGTTACCCATAATCCTTTGTAATGGTGATTGACACAAGTATTGGACCAATCAGCACTAGTCCAGCCACTGCCCATATAAGGGAGCTGTAGCCAATTATCGCTCTCTTGGGTTGCTGCTCTCATGGATGCCGGACTAGTAGGACAAATCTGCGCAACTTGCAAAGAAACGCTAGGCCTGAAAACCTGCCGGACTCAGCGGAACTTAAACCGTGAGTTCTAAACTACCCCCGCTAAAGTTGTGTGACTACTGGACCGCAACTAAATCCCCTAAATCCAGTGGAACAGCGCATATTAACCTAAAGACACTAAACTGCTAAAGTCCCAACCTTTGTCAATCTCCAAAGAAAGATTGCATGTATAGCAACTGTTCCGGTTATGAAGCTTGCTTAAAATCTTCAGTAAAAGTTACAACTGTTTCAGCAAATTCTCCGGTTGTGGACATTCCATTACTATCTACCTCCCTATCGCTCTTGGGAAGGGGGGCGGTAGGACAAGCATTACTGAGGAGCCCTTACCCTGGCGTCATGAATAGCAAGGGTTAACAAGCACCCTTTAGTCACCGCACAGCTACACTCCCCATACCCTACTACCCCAGGCTATCAAACAGGGATCTCACTCCTGCTTCCAGCCCTCAAGCTAGTCCCTCAGGGACTGAAGTCGGCAGAGAGTTGTTGACCGACAAGGTTTTGAATAGTCAAGAGATGGTGTTGCGTCGGTCTCAAAGGTCTACTCAGGATAATTTTTTTTGCACTTTGGGTGATAGAGAGCACGTTCATCGGCTCTTAGATAAAAGAACGTATCATCACTGAGCAAGCACCCAGCTATCCCTGTGGTTGCCCAGTATAGGAGGTGTTATTCCGTACCCTTGCTGTCCTGTCAGGCAGCCTCCTGCAGTGACCTCTGACCCCCCCCCCCCCTTGCATCTGTTTATTGCAATTGTATATAATCCCTATGTTATATATGTAAAAGTGTTATAGCTTTTTAAGACTGTTTACCATGTAATTTGTCATGTGATTGTTACCCAGGAGGTATCAGTGACCAGGTGACCTAGGGGTTACCAATGGGACCCCACCAGAGTCTCCCCCATATAGGCCCTGGGTGGAGCCTCTGCATGCTCTATTGCTTCCTGCTGAAGTCCAGTCAAGTCGTGCCTAAGTGCCACAAGCCACAAACCTGCAGGTAAGCCACAGTCACAGTCTTGTCAGTCACAAGTCAGTCAAGTCAAAGACATCTGTCTAGTCAGTCAATGTGGCCTGCACTTAACTGTCCACCTCTACTACAAGTTCCAGCAAGCCCTTAAAGGAGTACTCCAGGATGGAAAAATTGTCTTCCATGCTGCCGGCAGTTAAAAAATAAATAGATACAAACCTCCCTTCGCTCCCTCGATGCCTCAGGTAACCCACTCCAGTCTCCGCAGCGATCCTCTTCCTGGTTGCCCGTGGTCGGTGAGTCAAACTGCACTCAGCCAATCACTGGCCGCAGCGAAGTCCAGAATCGGCCGGCGATAGGCTGAGTGCAGTATGACTCACCGACCACCGGCAACCAGGAAGAGGATCGTGGCGGATACCGGAGTGGGTTACCGGAGGCACCGAGGGAGCGAAGGAAGGTCTGTATCTATTCTTTCTTTAACTGCCAGCAACATGTAGGACATTTTTACCATCCTGTAGTATTCCTTTAAGGTCTCTGAAGTCACTGGTCACCTCCTTGGGCCCTGGCTGAACTGTATAGACTTCACTAAAGATGAGCGAACTTTTGAAAAATTTGATTCGACCGATTCACAGAATTTTCCGAAAAAATTAGGTTCGGACCGAATTTATTTGCAGTTAAAAACGGCTATTTTTGGCCTACAGAGAGTCTCAATAGGGGTGTAGAGCACTTTGCCTTGATTTAACATGCATAGGGAGTGTGCTGTGGTAGTGAAAAAATACTGTTATTCAGTATGACATGCAGAAAGTATGTATCTCTTTATTTTTTTACTATTTGAATCACTGCTGCAGAGCGTTGATGTGGCAGTAGGGAGACCATATGGTGTAAAAGCTGAAGGGACTAAAGAGATGTTTTATGTCATTTTAATTTAATTTAATTTTAATTTATTTAAATTTTTTGAGTACCCATTCTGGTGAGCATCGAGCTGGCGGTCCTCTGCCAGGCGAGATACCACGTGTTCCAGCCCCTGCCTCTCAGCGCCTCCCTGACTATGAAAGTGTGAATGTTTCATTTAATCAGTTATAGTTCATTGCTATCCCTCTAACATGTTTCATTGGATTCTTGTGATAATTCCACAGGTAATATGATGTTGACGACCATAGGCCCTCAGTCTTGAAAAGATTACATACATTTTTTTAAATTTAAATTCAAGATTTATATTAGATTCCCAGGTTTAATGTCCTGGTGTTTACTTTGAACTAATACTGTATGGCCACAAAATCCAATCTAACAAGGAGTCACATGGCGGCACAATGACAGAGCCTAGAGGTGGCACCAGCATGAGACCATAATCTGGCAAAATGACACAGCCTGGAATTGGCGGCAGCACGAGGAGACCATATGGTGGCAGAACGACCCAGTCTGGACGTGGCAACAGCCTGACAAGACCATAGGGCCTCACAATAGAGAAGATTAAAGATATTTTTGAAATTTTAAATTGAAGATTTTAGATATATTTAATTTAAGGTGCCAACAGCATAAGGAGAATATGGTGGCACAATGACTCAGCCTGGAGCTGGCAGAAACATGAGGAGACCATAGGGCTTCACAATCCAAGATTAAAATATTAATTTTAAATTTGAAATTGGATATTTATGGTAGCTAGTGCCAAGGACCAAATCTAACAAGGGGTCACATGGTGGCACAATGACAGAGCCTGGAGGTGGCATCTGTATGAGGAGACCATATAATGGCTGAATGGCACAGCCTGGAGTTGGCAGCAGCATGAGTAGACCATATTGTGTCTGAATGGCACAGCCTGGAGTTTGTGGCAGCATGAGAAGTCCATATTGTGTCTGAATGGCACATATTGGAGGTGGCTGAAGCATGAGGAGACCATATAGTGGCTGAATGGCACAGCCTGGAGGTGGTGAAGCATGAAGAGATCATATAGTGGCTGAATGGCACAGCCTTGAGGTGGTAAAGCATTAGGAGACCATATAGTGGCTGATTGGCACAGCCTGGAGGTGGTAAAGCATGAGGAGACCATATAGTGGCTGAATGGCACAGCATGAGTTGGCAGAAGCATGAGACGACCAAATAGTGGCAGAATGAGACAGCCTGGAGGTGGCAGCAGGAGCAGCAGCATCAGGAGTCCTGAAAGTGACCCGGTGACAGAGTGGTCCGGTGGGTTGCAATACAGTACCCGGTGACGAAGGTGGGTGAAAAAAGGTCTGATGCGGAGAAATGTTTGTAACTGGGAAGCAGTGCATTAAATCTGTTTGGCACTATCCATATCTGTGCAGTGTTGGTGTGGCACCATGGTCACTCTACTCTGATGCATCTGGCATTGATTGGTGGAAATCCTGGCTGATCCATGCCTGATTCATCTTCACAAAGGTCAGTCTCGCCACATTTTTCGTGGACAGACGAGATCTCCTTGGAGTGACTATGGCCCCTGCCCGCACTAAACACCTGCTCTGATGGCACACGACTGGCCGGGCAGAACAGCTTTTCCAGGGAAAACTCTGCTAGTTGCGGCCACAAATCAAGTTTGGTTGCCCAGAAATCCAGAGGATCTTCAAGGTGTGTTGGCATGGTCATGTCAAGGTATGCCACCACCTGTTGGTTCAGGTCCTGCTCCAGGTTTACCAGCTGCTGATGAGTTGCTTCACTATGCAGGTGAAGAAAGGTACTCATCAGCGACTGTAGACTCAGGCTGCTGCTAATGAAGCTGGTACTGCTCCTGCCACCCCTCCCCTTCCCACAAATAAGACTATGTTGTGGGATACTATTCTGACGCTGCAGCTCAAGGAAGGTGTGCTTTGCGGTGTACGAGTGGCTGAAGTGCATGCAAAGTTTCCTTACCATTGTTAGGATGTCTTGCAAATGGGGGGAATACATCAGGAACTGCTGAACAACCAGATTGAACACGTGTGCCATGCAGGGCGCATGGCTCAGCCTTCCTTGTCGCAGAGCAGACGAGATGTTCTTCCCGTTGTCAGTCACCATGGTTTCCAGTTTTCATGGAGTAAGCCATGATTCGATTTCTTGATGAATGACTTTTAGCAGTTCCTTCCCTGTGTGACTCCGTTTGCCAAGGCAAACCATGTGAAGAACAGCTTGACACTGCCGTGCCCTGCACAAATGGTATGCTGGAGGGGCACTGAGACTTGTCTGTGCAGTGGAGGATGAGGACACGATGGAGGATGAGGAGGCGGAGTCGCACACTGTCAGCGAGAGCGAGAGTGTGGAGGAGGAAGCGGTGTGACCTGTCCAAGTTGCTGTTGTGGCTGTGCAGAAACCACATTCACCCAGTGAGCGTAAAAGACATGTATTGTCCCTGACCATAGTTAAAGCTCCACACGTCGGCGCTGCCGTGCACTTTTGAACACATCGACAGGCTCAAGGACTGGACCACCTTCTCTTCCACAAAATTGTGCAGGGCTGGTACTGCCTTCTTCACAAAGAAATGACGGCTTGGGACTCTCCACCTCGGCTCGGCACAAGCCATCAATTCTCTGAAAGGTGCAGAGTCCACCATTTGAAAAGGGAGGGACTGCAACACCAGCAACTTGGACAGGAGCACATTCAACTTCTGCGCCGTTGGATGAGTGGGTGCATACTGTTGTCTCTTGGACATGGCTTGGCGGATGGATTGCTGACGGAATGGCTGAGTAAAAGTGGGAGAAGCAGGAGCATCTGGAGCGACAGAAGGAGGGTATGACACACAGCTCCCTTCGGCTGAGGTGGTGGAGCCTTGGCTGGATGAAGGAGGGAGCGGATGGCCACTGGGTGATGCAGCAGGCTGGACCACTACATCGGAGCCATGGTTCTCCCAGGCCGCTTTATGGTGGTGAAGCATGTGTTGACGCAGGGCCGTGGTGCCAACATTGGGACCCTGGCCATGCTTCACCTTCTGCTGACAGATCTTACATGTGGCTATGTGAAGCTCCTCCTGATGCTTGAAGAAAAGCTGCCAGACCGCCGAGTAGCTGATTTTCCTACCAACAGTCCGCACTAATTGACTGCTACTGCAGGAACCCCTGTTCCACTACCTCCCGGGAAGGTAGGCTTTCCGCGAAGCAGGCTGTCTCCCCGGGGCATGTTTGGCTCCAGAATTTCCACTTCTGCCACCATGCTGACTGCCAACCATGCTCCCACCCTCCTGGCTCTGCTGCTGCCTCAAGAGCAACCTGCAACTCTCTTCTCCTGATGATGATGAAGCCCCTTCTGCATCCGGCTCCCAATTGCGATCGGCTTCATCATCATCATCAACAAGTGTCTGCACGTCACTGATGTCCTCCTCAGGTTCCTCAACAGTGTCTACTGAACCCTGGCAACACCACCTCTCAAGCTACTCTCCTTATCACTACTTGGCCGCCTAGCGGGGAAAGCAGCTCATGTCTCCTCCACTTCTTGGCTGGGTAGTAGCTGCTGACGGTCCTCTATTAGATCGTCCTCAGTGAATAGTGGAGCTGAACAGCATAAGATACTTCTATATGAGAGGGAACAGCATAGGACAGAGGCAATGTGAGGACAGGGACTGCTCCCGGGCCACACCAACTGAGGGTTGTATCTGAGGAGCCCACCCACTGTTGACTGGGGGTGTCAGATGTTACTTGTGATGAAGGTGATGAACGTGTTAACCAATCGACCACTGCAGATGGGTTGCTGGTCAAGACACGACCGGTAGCTGATAACCGGAGCTCAGGCCTCTCGCTGAGACTCCTGCTGCCACTTGCCCCTAGTCTGCTGCGACCTCTGCCTGATGAATTTAGGCCTCTGCCACTCCTCAGTGCACGTCCTGGCACTTCTCTGCCTAACAGACTTAGTGCGCATATGAGGGGAGTACAATACGCTCCACTACACTTAAAACAGTATTTGGCTAGAACAGCAGCAGGTGTGTACTTTTGGCTGGCCTTTCACAGTAACTAGGCCCTTGACAGATTAACAGGTACAAAATAGTACACTACTTAGATGTAAGGATGTGGTATGCACTTATGAGGGCAGAAAAATGCTCTACAGTACACTTTAAAAAGTATTTGAGTACAACACCAGCCGGTGAGTACTTTTGCCTGGTCTTTCACAGTATCTAGGTTCTTGACAGATTAAAAGGTACACTACTTAGATGTAGGTATGTGGTATGCACTTATGAGGGCAGAAAAATGCTGTACAGTATGCTCAAAAAATGTATTTTTGCACAACACCAGCAGTACACAACAGTGCTGCAGAACACAGTCGCTGTGTACCAAACCCAAAATTGAACTCTCTCACAGACTATAAGGAATGGACTGCTGGGTGTGTATTATACCGTCTACAAACTAGTATAACCAGCAGACCATTTGTTGTAGAACAAAGAGGGCAGAAAAGTGCGCTACAATGCGCTTAAAAGAGTATTGGAGTAAAACACCAGCCGGTGATTTCTTTTGCCTGGCCTTTAACAATATCTAAGCCCTTGACAGATTAAATGGTACAAAATAGTACACTACTTAGATGTATGTATGTGGTATGCACTTATGAGGGCAGAAAAATTAGCTACAGTACGCTTAAAAAAACGTTTTGGAGTAAAACACCAGCCGGTGATTACTTTTGCCTGGACTTTCACAGTATCTAGGCCCTTGACAGATTAACATGTACAAAATAGTACACTACTTAGATTTAGGTATGTGGTATGCACTTATGAGGGCAGAAAAATGCTGTACAGTACGCTCAAAAAATTTATTTTTTCACAACACCAGCAGTACACAACAGTGCTGCAGCACACAATCGCTGTGTACCAAACCCAAAATTGCACTCTCTCACAGACTATAAGGAATGGACTGCTGGGTGTGTATTATACCGTCTACAGACTAGTATAACCAGCAGACCATTTGTTGTAGAACAAAGAGGGCAGAAAAGTGCGCTACAATGCGCTTAAAAGAGTATTGGAGTAAAACACCAGCCGGTGATTTCTTTTGCCTGGCCTTTAACAATATCTAGGCCCTTGTCAGATTAAAACGTACAAAATAGTACACTACTTAGATATACGTATGTGGTATGCACTTATGAGGGCAGAAAAATTAGCTACAGTACGCTTAAAAAAACGTATTGGATTAAAACACCAGCCGGTGATTACTTTTGCCTGGACTTTCACAGTATCTAGGTCCTTGACAGATTAACAGGTACAAAATAGTACACTACTTAGATGTAGGTATGTGGTATGCACTTATGAGGACAGAAAAATGCGCTACAGTACACTTAAAAAACGTATTTTTGCACAACACCAGAAGTACACAACAGTGCTGCAGCACACAGTCGCTGTGTACTAAACCCAAAATTGCACTCTC
The DNA here is from genome assembly GCF_029499605.1 of Hyla sarda. Classification (NCBI taxonomy): domain Eukaryota; kingdom Metazoa; phylum Chordata; class Amphibia; order Anura; family Hylidae; genus Hyla; species Hyla sarda. The sequence continues at coordinate 27,097,080 of NC_079192.1, read as the reverse complement.
TCACAGACTATTAGGAATGGACTGCTGGTTATTATACCATCTACAGACTAGTATAACCAGCAGACCATTTGTTGTGGAACAAAGACACAGTTTGTACAGGGATGTATGTTTGTACAGGGATGTCTAAGGGAACAGTGTAGTTTTTTCATGGCGATCTATATGGGAGGTATCCTGACCCAGTCAGGTGAAGCGTAGCCACTACCTTACCGCCATGACAAATTACCCCCAGGTACAAAGATTAACTCATAATGTAAAGTTATGTGCCAAACATAGTCAGTTCACATATGGTAAAAGTAGTCCACACATATGCAAATAGTTAAGATAGGACTGTAACATTATTTGTCATCCCAGTCCACAAGTTCTAAAAATATACAGTCATGTGTCTAATGTTTTCTCTCCTGTCCACATGAACAGGGTACTCTACTGGCCAGGGGGTTAATACAAGGGGTTAATGCCACCTGCCCCTAAGTTTACAACATCTGCCCTCATCACACCCCGCTACCACAGATCAATACTTTTCTATGGCACAGCATTATTCAGTGTATACAATGGAACGATTACATGTAATGGTCTCTTATGGGGACTAAAAAATTGTGATTTTTTTTAAAAATAAATCTGAATATTCCCCCTTCCTTAAAGGGGTACTCCGGCGCGTAGACATCTTATTCCCTATCCCCATCAGTCCCCGGAGCGTGACGTCACACGGCACGGAGCTTTGACGTCACAACGCTCCGGCCCCGTGATCGACAGTAATCAGACCCGGAGCGAACACACTCCGGGGACTGATTATAAACGGGGTGCGGTGTGGAAGATCACGGGGGACCCCAGCGGCGCCCCTAGACAAAGGATAGCATATAAGATGTCTGATTGTGGGGATCCCGCCGATGGGAACCCCCACGATATCCTGCACGCCAACCCAGCATTCTGAACTTTTCGCTCCAAACGCTGGGTTCGGCGCCGTGGTCGTGACGTCATGCTAAGGCCCTCCATTCATGTCTACCGTGTCGGGGTGGTGTGCAGGAGATTGCGAGGGTTCCCAGAGGGTTTGGATTTAAGGGGTTAAGGTGTATGATGAATATCATTGTTATATATAACAGTTCAGAGGGCAGGGTTGTGAATACTTTCTCAAGGTTTCGCATTTAACCCCAAGTAATCCTGACTAGATCCTGTTCGGCAACTGGTTCTTCGAGATTCTTCCATTTATTTTTTCCTATTTTTTTTTTTTGTTCCCTCTCCATGCAGGTGGCTTCTACAGTATACGGCGTATACTCCCCCCCGACAGCTGCTTCATGTAAGTGCTACCAGTATCGGTGCTGAGGTTTTTACACACTTTACACAGCTGAGGGTTTGTTACAATGAGGGAGATTCATGAAAACCTGTGTGAGGGAAGAATGGTGCAGTTGCCCATAGCAACCAATCAGATCGCTTCTTTCATTTTTATGAAAATGAAAGGAGCCATCTGATTGGTTGCTATGGGCAACTGCACCTCTCCTATAGGAAACAAATTGAATGCTGCAGCTCCTATGTCTACACTGATACACTGTGACGAACCAGTAAACAACAGACTCATATTTCTGGGATAGTTTGGTCCTCTCTGGTGTGTTTTTAGGAACTCCGCTTGCTGTCAGTAAGGAAAGATATATTTATAAAAAAAAAGTTTTCTGTTTACTTATATAGACCTGATACCTCTCACAGCTTAGAGTTTGTCTCATTTGCATCCAATATAGACAACTGCCTGAGGCAGTGTTTCCCCCAACCAGGGTGCCTCCAGCTGTTGCCAAACTACAACTCCCAGCATGCCCGAACAGCCATTAAATGAATACAAGGCAAAGGTTTTTGTTTTACTTTCATAGACCTAATACTGTTCACAGCTGAGAGTTTGTCTCAATTGCATCCAATATAAACAACCATCGAAGTCAGTGTTTCCTTAACTAGGGTGCAGCAAGCTGTTGCATAACTACAGCTCCCAGCATGCTGAGAGTTGTAGTTTTGCAACAGCTGGAGGCACCCTCGTTGGGGAAACACTGATACACTGTGACAAACCAGCCAGTGTTTGGCTCTGGATTCAGTAAATACATTAATAATATTTATGGGATAGTTTGGTCCTATCAGTGTTTTTTAGGACCTCTGCTTGCTGTCAGTAAATAAATCAATAAAATACAACGGCAAAGGTTCTTGTTCACTTACACAGACCAAATACATCTCACAGCTGAGGGTTCGTCTCAATTGCATCCAATATGGACAACTGCTTGAGGCAGTGTTTCCCCCAACCTGGGCGCCTCCAGCTATTGCAAAACTACAACTTTCAGCATTCCTGAACAGCCTTTGGCTGTCCGGGCATGCTGTTGGTTGTAGTCCTGCAACTGACTTTATTTTCCTGGATTCAGCAGTGTTCAGTTTCTTTTAGGACCTCTGCTTGCTGTCAGTAAATAAAAACATAAAATTAATACAAGCAAAGGTTCTTGTTTACTTACATAGACATAAAATTTCTCACAGCTGAGGCTTCCTCTCAATTGCATTCAATACAGACAACCGTTTGAGGCAGTGTTCCCCCCCCCCCCAACCAGAGTGCCTCCAGCTGTTGCAAAACTACAACTATCAGCATGCCCTGACACAGCCTTTAGTCTGTGGAGGAAGGAGATGTAGGACAAAACCGGAATGGGAGCGCAATCCACTCAGAAGTCAGTTTAGATAATAATCTTCTTTATTAAAGCCAAATCACAACGCGTTTCGAGGCTTGCACATGCCTCTTCCTCAGGTAAAAACAGGATTACATACATATAGAGTAAAAGTGTCTGTTTAAAAGGATTCTCGTGGCGCCAAAATATCACGAAGTCACCCCCCTGGGGGCGGGGCAACGAACCTGACGCCAGTTTAATGTTAAATAACTAAACATGAATTTAAAATAAACTTAAAGGGGTGTTCCAGGAATTTTTTTTATTTGACTATGCTACAGGGGCTGCAAAGTTAGTGTAGTTCATAATATAGTGTCTGTACTTGTGTGTGACGTTTTTCTCACAATTCTTCTTTTTTTCTCACAAATTTTCACTCCAATATTTATTTTTAACAGCATACAAAATGACTGTTGTCTCAGATTTTTCCCAGGTTTCAATGCGGCCGAGACCTGACATCACTAGTCAGCTGATGACAGGGAGCCTGTCTGCTTCAATGGGTGGAGGGATCGCTTGGTGGGAGAGAATCAATCTGCAACTAATGCAACAGCTGTAGGCACCCTGATTGAAAACCACAGGTCTTTTGAATGGATGCAGCTCATTTATGGGTGGGGTGGCTGATGTGTGAGAGGGAGGAAAATTGAATTTTGGATTTGTAGGCAAAAGAAGAAAAACTCAAACAGGAAATACCAGTTCACAAAAAGCTAGCCCCAGTGTTATGGTAATCTCACAACAGATCACAACTGTGTTACGGTGAACGGAGCAGAAACTGAAAACATGCTGGCGAAGGTGCGCAGGATACTAATGATGACAGTCTTGATGTTTACGGGGATGGTTCGAGCCTTTAGAGATATCACAGCTTGCGCTGTTGAGCGGATTTGTGTGGGGGAAGTAGGTGGAAAGCTGCCCAATCAGTTGGGATGGATGAATGGGATTGTGAATGATGGTGTGGTGTCCCGGTACCGTATGGTATACCGTACCTTGCATGGTGGTCCCCAAATCCAGAGTTACTCCGTTCCGGTTGGGTCCTCCTGGTGGGATAGCCCCAGTCACCTCTTCCTTCTTTAATTTTGTGATGTTTGTGTGTGTATATTTAGTTGTATATATAGTGTTGCAGGACCTTCGGTCATGTGACTAAGGTTAATTCTCTAGGGGTATACTAAAGGACCTTCCTAGGTCACGTGTGTGGTCACATGTTTAGACCATAATCCCTTGTGTAAAGTGACTGACAGATGGTATGGACCAATGAGCTCAAGGCCAGCCCCTGCCCATATAAGGGAGCTGCCAGCCAATCCTCGCTCTCTTGGGTTCCGGACTAGCAGAGAGGAGAGATCCGTGCAACTTACAAAGACAAGACCCGGCCGAAGCCTGATAATACCGCAACTTACCAAACCGTGAGTTACAATACAACTCCCCGCTAAAGTCTGCGTGACTGCTGGACCTAAACTCAATCCCCTAAATCCAGCGGAACAGCGCATAGAAATCTCCTGAGCTTAAAACTCACAAGGTCCCAACCAACTGTCAGGATCCTAATAGACTCTGCTTGTACAAAGACTGTTCCTGTTTAACCCCTTAAGGACCCGGGCTTTTTCCGTTTTTTCATTTTCAATTTTTCCTCCTTAACTTTAAAAAATCATAACTCTTAAAAATTTTCACCTAAAATTATATATGATGGCTTAATTTTTGCGTCACTAATTCTACTTTGTAATGACATTAGTCATTTTACCCAAAAATCTACGGTGAAACGGGAAAAAAAATCAATGTGCGACAAAATTGATGAAAAAACACTATTTTGTAAGTTTTGGGGGCTTCTATTTTTACGCTGTACATTTTTTGTCAAAAATGATACCTTATCTTTATTCTGTAGGTCCATACGGTTAAAATGATCCCCTACTTGTATAGGTTTGAATTTGTATCACTTCCGAAAAAAATCATGAATACATGCAGGAAAATTTATACGTTTAAAATGGTCATCTTTTGACCCCTATAACTTTTTTATTTTTCTGTGTTCAGGGCGCTTTGAGGACTCATTTTTTGCGCCGTCATCTGAAGTTTTTAGCGGTACCATTTTTGTTCTGATCAGACTTTTTGATCACTTTTTATTCACTTTTTTGTGGTATAAAAAGTGATCAAAAATGCGCTATTTTGGACTTTGGAATTTTTTTGCGCGTACGCCATTGAACGAGCGGTTTAAAAAGCGGTATATTTTTATAAATCGGACATTTCCGCACGCGACGATACCACATATGTTTATTTTTATTATTATTTACATAATGTTTTTTTTATTTTTGGAAATGTCGGGTGATTTAAACTTTTATTAGGGGAAGGGATAATTGAAAGGGTTAATGATTTTTTTACACTTTTCTTATGCAACATTATAGCTCCCATAAGGGGCTATAACATTGCATTTACTGATCTTTTACACTGATTGATCCATCTCCATAGGAATGGATCAATCAGTGTTTTCGGCGATTGAATGCTCAAGCCTGGATCTCAGGCTTGAAGCATTCATTCGGCGATCGGACAGCGCAGGAGAAGGTAAGAGACCTTCCTCCTGTGCTACAGCTGTTCGGGATACCGCGGCGATCCCGAACAGCTCCCTGAGCTAGCCGGGCACTTTTACTTTCGTTTTTAGCCGCGCGGCTCAGCTTTGAGCGCGCGGCTAAAGGGTTAATAGCGCGCGGCACAGCGATCAGTGCCGCGCGCTATTAGAGGCGGGTCCCGGCTTCACTATGACGCCGGGCCCGCCGCGATATGATGCGGGGTCACCGTGTGACCCCGCGTTATATCGCAGGACCGGGACCCATGACGTATGCATACGTCATGGGTCCTTAAGAGGTTAACTCTGCATAAAACCTGCAGTAAAAGTTCTGACAGTTTTCTGAAACCTCCAGTTGTGGACAATCATTTATTATTCCTCCCTATTGCTCTTGGGACGGGTGGCGATAGGACAAGTATATACAGAGGAGCCCTCACCCTGGCGTCACGACAGTTAAGTGTAAACCAGCACCCTTTCATCACCGCACAGCTACACCCCATATACCCTATACCCCCACAAGCTTACCACAATGGCGAATAAGATTGGCATGATGGGTGTAGTGCACGGGGCATCATAGGTGGGTACAGAGGGGACCCGTAGTGATACACGGATGGGCTTGGGGGGGAAGGGTAGATTGGGGGGGTTAGGGTATGGTACCTATGGTGGAGAATAGTCCTGTATGGGTGGGTGGATGGTGAATGGTTCTAGGATGGGTAATGCATCCATGGATGGAGCTGTGATTCGGGGGGGGGGGGGGGGGGAGGGTTGGGGGTCCACCTGAGAAGGTTACAATTTGTATAATTAAATAAATGGGGGGGGGAATGTAAAAATAAATTGGGAATATGAATGCAAATAGATCTCCTTATTTGGTGTATATGTTGTGTATTTTGCAGTGGTAATTTTAAAGGGGTACTCCAGCCCCAAGACATCTTATCCCAGGGGTCCCACCGCTGGGGACCCCCGCAATATAGCATGCAGCACCCACTTGTAAGTACTGCCAGAAGCACTGGAGGCTCTCAGTGTTATGCCTCCCGAACACAGGGAGGGAGTATTGTGACGTCACGACTCACCCCTACCCCCCCCCCCCCCCCGTGGGACAGCACACCCCGCCCCCTCCCAAAGACTTGCATTGAGGGGGCGGAGTCGTGACATCATGATACTCTGTCCCCGTGGTCGGAAGGCATAACATTGAGAGCTTCCAGCAGTGCTTACAGGTGGTTGCTGCTTGCTATATTGTGGGGTTCCCAGTGGCAGGACCCCCGGGATAAGATGTCTTGGGGCCGGAGTACCCCTTTAAGGAACTAGTTAGGTAGGGGATTTTGGTATCTATACACATATATAAACGGTTGATGGGGAATACAAGAAATTAGATGGTGGGGCATCACCGGACTAGGTCCATACATTCATACATTGGGGCCTGCGGGTGACATCGTGTTCAGTTTGTAGATCCGATATGACTCCCTGTGTCGTAGTTTTTCGAATCTGTTGTTTGTTTCGACCGGGATGCATGCTATGGCTGTGATTTTATATGCAGAATAGTTATTGTTGTGTGATTCCTTCGCATGGCGTGAGATGCTGTGGAACATAAAGCCCTTTTGGACGTTGGACCGATGTTTGTTCATCCTTGATCTCAGTTGTTGTATGGTCCGTCAGACATATTGTAACTTGCACTCACATTCCAATGAGTAGACGACGTGTGTTGCGGAGCAGTCAGATTTTGTTTTTTATTTTGAAGGTTTCCCCTGTGGTGTTACTTTTGAATGTTTTCGTCAAATGCTGAATATTCAGGCCGCACTTACAGGAATGGCTCCGGCATCTTTTTTCTATGACTCTTGTGATCGGCTGTAGGCTCTTGAGTCGACTAGGAGCTAATTTGCTTTAGAGAGTAGCAGCCCTTCTGTATGTTAGGTGGGGTTTATTGGGAATGTGCTTTCTTAGGACTGATAGAGAGATAAAAAAGGAAAGGACCGACAAGTGGCGCCTCGTGTATTACCCCAGGATATGCGTGGGAAGTGAGGGGAGTAGGGGATTACCCCAGGGGGCTTATAGATGGCCATCAGTGATGAGTCGCTGTCAAGCCAGTGGGTTGCAGGAAATGACCCAGGTCGTCCTGTGAATATGAGGAGGAGGAGTAAAAAGGAACCCTTGAATATCGGTGCTGCGACTCTTGATGATGAAGACAACGACGTCCAGGTTATAGTAAAGGATGCTTGGCAGGACCATTTATTGTAAAAAGCAAATTAAAACAATAAAAACAGTTGATTACGCATTTTGGGAGGAGCCCTCCCTTCCTCAGATTAGGGACAACCCTGATCTGAGGAAGGGAGGGCTCCTCCCAAAACGCGTAATCAACTGTTTTTATTGTTTTAATTTTCTTTCAATAAATGGTCCTGCCAAGGATCCTTTACAATTACCTGGACGTCGTTATCTTCATCATCAAGAGTCACAGCCCCGGTATTCAAGGGTTCCTTTTTACTCCTCCTCCTCTAACTTAGGACTGGGTCTTTTAGGAGAATGTCCCAGTTCTTTTCCAAAACCCGCCTGATGGTGTTATGTTTCGTGGAATAAGTGGTTATAAAGTTGTTTTTACAGTCGGTTTGTACTTTTCCGTTTTGTCCGCCCTTCTCATTCTTCCTGTTTGGGTTCCCCAATCCATTGCATTCCATATTGTGCTACTTTCTACTGTGCCACTCCTCTCCTCCCGTTCCTCTGTCAGGGCTCGCTGGTAAGTTGCTTTTATGACCTTCTTGGGGTATCACTTCTCGATGAGACGGTTGGATATGATATTGCTTTGGGTTTTGTAGTCTTTCGTTTTTTGTACAGTTTCAACGTATACGGTTGAATTGTCCGTATGGTAGATTTAATTACTACTTCCTGTAGTGGCAGCTGCTGTAGGATAGGTGGCTGTTACAATCCACTTAAAAAAAAAATTTTTGATTAAAATCTTTCCTTTTTCACCAGATAGTTTAAGGTCCAGGTATTCCATATGGTTATCACATTTGCCAGTGAGTGTAATGTTGTAATGGTTATTGTTGAGATTCCATGAATTCTTCTCTTGTTCCACTCCAGATAGAGGATTTGCTATTTATGTACCTCTTGTATAGTTTTATGTTGTTCGTCCAGGGGTGGTTGTCGTAGATGTATGACTTCTCAAAGGCTCCCATGTACAGAAACGCCGGCACAAAACGGGTGCCCATAGCGGTCCCACGGGTCTGTTGAAAAATGGCCTTTAATGAAAAATAGTTGTGGTACAGGATAAATCTAATACAATCTGTGGTGAATGTTTTCTGTGCATTTGGCATGGAGCTGTCCTCTTTTAGAACACCTTCTATCACTTTAAAGCGTACCCATCAGATCCAACAAATATTTTTTAATATATCACTCAGTACCTAATCCTGACCCTGTGCATCTAATTTTTATGTGTCTAGCACCTTTATTTATTTTTTTATTACACTTTTAATTTAGCTCACTAGTCTGAATTCCTCTCAAAGGGAGGGGGCGTGGCCTCACTGTGCAGGTCTCCGCCCCCTCCCTCAGTATGCTGTCTGCACACATCTCCCCTAGCATTAGCAAAACTACAACTCCCAGCTTGTCCTCACTGACAGTAGAGGGACACAAGATGACAGTGGGAGAATTTTTCCTCCAGCTCTGAGCCCTGCACTCACAGCTGTCAATTAAGGAAGTGTGTCCATGACATAGGTGATGACGCATGGACACAGCAGGACTAGTATGTGTCCAAGCAGACAGGGGGGGGGCAGTTGTTTGACTGGCTTTTTCAGTATAAAATACAGAAAATGTTCTAATGAAAGCAATTGCAAAGCCTATTGGTTATACATGCTTTACAACATATCAAAAGTTTTTGTATCTGACAGTGCCCATTTAAGGCCTGATTAAGGGGAATGTTTGGGTAAAGAGATGAGATGGGGTTGCCCATAGGAAACTGGGTTGCCCTTCGACATCTTTCAGCTGTTCTATCAAGGATGCGGTGTCTTTCAGATAGGAGTCTAGTCTGATGACGCAGTTCTGGAGTAGGATATCCACATATTTAGACATATTGCTTGTGATGGAATTTATCCCCGAAATAATTGGTCGTCCAGGGGGATCGGTGATGTCCTTGTGGACCTTCGGAAGATGGTAAAATAATGCTGTTCTGCTAAAATAATACGAGATCTATACACATCTTCTGATATTGTTCTGTTGGATTGAAGGAGAGTGCAGTGTAGTATTCTTGGTCTTCGAGAATTTTGTAGTCTTCCTTGGTGTAACCTTCCCGGTTCTGTATCGCCACACCCCCTCCCTTGTCCGGACTCCTGATCACTATGTTGGTGTTTTTGGATGGTGTTTTCAAGGCTTCCTGTTCTTTTTTGCTAAGGTTGTGATGAGTTGGGTTTCTTTGCTTCAGGTTTCTGAACTTGGCTGCAGTAAGTTCGAAAAAAGTTTCTATGTAGTGACCCTTATGGTGGGTGGGAAAGAACGTGGATGGAGGTTTTGGGTGTGTAGGAATGGGGGGTGGATCTAGTGGGGGTATTGTGGTTTCTAGGTCCGGAGTTGGTTTACCATGTCGGTTAGGTAGGTTAAAATGTCTGGTTAGCACGAGTTTGCGGATGAATTTATTGAGGTCCACAAATAGTTCAAAATCATTGATTCCATTGGATGGGCAGAACGAGAGACCCTTATTGAGGAGACTCAGTTCGTTCTCATTTAGTATGTGGTTTGAAAGCTTAAAGGGGTACTCCGGTGGAAAACTTTTTTTTTTTTTTTTTTTATCAACTGGTGCCAGAAAGTTAAACAGATTTGTAAATAATTTCTATTAACAAATATGAATCCTTCCAGTACCTATTAGCTGCTGAATACTACAGAGGAAATTATTTTCTTTTTGGAACACAGAGCTCTCTGCTGACATCACAAGCACAGTGCTCTCTGCTGACATCTCTGTCCATTTTAGGAACTGTCCAGAGCAGGAGAAAATCCCCATAGCAAACATATGCTGCTCTGGACAGTTCCTAAAATGGACAGAGATGTCAGCAGAGAGCACTGTGCTCGTGATGTCAGCAGAGAGCACTGGCTTTCAAAAAGAAAATAATTTCATCTGTAGTATTCAGCAGCTAATAAGTACTGGAAGGATTAAGATTTTTTAATAGAAGTCATTTACAAATCTGCTTAACTTTCTGGCACCAGTTGATTTAAAAAAAAAAGTTTTCCAACGGAGTACCCCTTTAAACGGATTTGTAAATTACTTCTATCAAAAAATCTTAATCCTTCCAGTACTTATTAGCTGCTGAATACTACAGAGGAAATTATTTTCTTTTTGGAACACAGTGCTCTCTGCTGACATCATGAGCACAGTGCTCTCTGCTGACATCTCTGTCCATTTTAGGAACTGTCCAGAGCAGCATATGTTTTCTATGGGGATTTTCTTCTACACTGGACAGTTCTTAAAATGGACAGAGAAGTCAGGAGAGAGCACTGTGCTCGTGATGTCAGCAGAGAGCTCTTTGTTCCAAAAAGAAAAGAATTTCCTGTGTAGTATTCAGCAGCTAATAAGTACTGGAAGGATTAAGATTTGTAATTTACAAATCTGTTTAACTTTCTGGCACTAGTTGATTTAAAACAAAAAAAAAGTTTTTCAGCAGAGTACCCCTTTAACCCCTTGACGACCACGGACGTAAATGTACGTGCTGGTTTGGCGGGACTTTCTGCACCACGATGTTCATTTACGTCCTGTGTATGACCGCGAGCATCGGAACGGTGCTCGTGTCATACACGTCAGGTTCCCGCCCATAGTGGCCGACATACGCGATCGCGTGGATGTCCGCCATTAAACCCTCAGATGCCGTGATCAATACAGATCACGGCATCTGCGGCAGTGCAGTACTTTTAATGGATGATCGGATCGCCCGCAGCGCTGCCGTGGCAATCCGATCATCCAGCATGGCGGCCAGAGGTCCCCTCACCTGGCTCCGGTCATCTCCCGGTGTCTTCTGCTCTGGTCTGAGATCGAGCAGACCAGAGCAGAAGATCACCGATAATACTGATCAGTGCTGTGTCCTATACATAGCACCGAACAGTATTAGCAAACAAATGATTGCTATAGATAGTCCCCTATGGGGACATAAAAAGTGTAAAATAAATGTTGAAAAATGTAAAAATAAAAAGTAAAAAAAAAGTGAAAAATCCCCTCCCCCAATAAAAATGAAAATTGTCAGTTTTTCCCATTTTACCCCCAAAAAGTGTAATTTTTTTTTATAAACATATTTGGTATCGCCGAGGGCGTAAATGTCCGTACGATAATGTTAATGATCCCGTACGGTGAATGGCGTAAACGTAAAAAATGTAAAAAGTCCAAAAATGCAGCTTTTTTGTCACATTTTATTTAAAAAAAAATTTATATAAAATGATCTAAAAGTTTTATATATGCAAATGTGGTATCGATAAAAAGTACAGATGACGGCGCAAAAAATGAGCCCTCATACCACCCTATATACGGAAAAATGAAAAAGTTATAGGTGGTCAAAATAGGGCGATTTTAGATTACTGATTTTGTACAAAAAGTTTTAGATTTTTTTTAAGTGGTACAAAAATATAAAAGTATCTAGCCATGGGTATCATTTTAATCGTACTGACCCACAGAATAAAGAACACATATAATTTTTACAGTAAAGTTTACAGTGTGAAAACAAAACCCTCCAAAATGCGCAAAATTGTGGTTTTCATTTAAATTTCCTCCCTAAAATTTTTTTGGGGGAGGTTCGCCGTACATTTTATGGTAAAATGAGAGGTTTCATTATAAAGGACAATTGGTCACACAAAAAACAAGCCCTTATATGGGTCTCTAGATGGAAATATAAAGGAGTTATGGATTTTAGAAGGCGAGGAGGAAAAAACGAAAACGCAAAAATAAAATTGGCTTGTCCTTAAGGTGAAAATGGGCCTGGTCCTTAAGGGGTTAAATATTTTGATACTTTATCTGTTCAGCTCCCTGTTATTTGTGTGTTTTGTTCTCCTCCGGACCCTTTTGGTTTTTCTCTTTTTTCCTCTGGTTCTCTCCTCTTCTGTGGTTTTGGGCTGTTGGTGATATATGACGTTCTATGACTTGAAACTGCTGAGGTTTTGTTACACTGTATCAGTTTAGGTAATATCTCTCAGTTTGAGAGCAGGAGACAAGTGCTGCAGATCTAAACTGATCCACTGTAACAAACCATACGGCGTTTGACTCTGTTCTCCTAGTTTCCGTAAACACATAATGGGATAGTTTGGGTCATCTGTTTTTTTTTTATTTATTTATTTATTTTTTTGTATCTCTGCTTGCTGTCAGTGAATGAATAAATAAATACAAGGCAAATGCTTTTGTTTGCTTCCAGAATTAGAAAACTTATATAGACAATTGTTGGCTGTCCGGGCATGCTGGGAGTTGTAGTTTGGCAACAGCTGGAGGTCCACAGCTTAGAGACCACTGATCATACCCTGGGGGTTTTGAATCCTCCGCTGCTTGCTGTCATTGAATGGTAATGGTTTTTCACATGTTATATGGAGATTTATTTGTGGAAGTGTGTGTGTCTGATTTTAGCACTTTTTTTTTGGAACTTTTTTCAGTTTTTAGCACTTTCTTTTGTGTTGTTAAAGGGGTACTCTGCTGCTCAGCGTTTGGAACAAACTGTTCCGAATGCAGGAGCCGATGCCGGGAACTCGTGAAGTCATGCTGGAGCTGGAGCCGGCGCCGGGAGCTTGTGAGGTCATAGTCCTCCCCCCTCATGACATCACGTCCTGCCCCCTCAATGCAAGTCTATGGGAGGGGGCGTGACGGCAGTCACGCCCCCTCCCATAGACTTGCATTGAGGGGGCGGGGTGTGACGTCATGAGGGGGGAGGACTATGACCTCACAAGCTCCCGGCGCCGGCTCCAGCATTCGGAACAGTTTGTTCCAAACGCTGAGCAGCGGAGTACCCCTTTAACCCCTTTTTTTTAGCGTTTTGAACTCATCGAAAAATGGCAGCCTGTTGAGACTATGCCATTTTTTTCACGTTTTTCGGCATTTATTCTCCCATAGACTTCTTGTGAAAAAAAAAAAAAAAAACTGAAAATAATGCCAATTAATATTGGCCATTTTTTTCTAGCATCTTCCCCCCCACCCCCGCAAAAAAAAAAAAAAAAAAAAACGTATTAAGATAAAAACCCAACTTTTTATATGTTTCCCCATTGACTCCCTCTGTCCGTATGTGCACAGTGTATTTATTTATTTATTTTCAAAAAACGCAGAAACGCCACCTAAATCACGTTAATGTTTTTTTTCCTGGTTGTTTGCCCATCCACTTGCGCGCCAAATTTAATAAAAAAAAAGAAATAAAAAAAAAAAGAAGAAAAGGTTGCGCGCGATAAAATCACATCTGCGGCAAACATCATTAACAAGCCTCGCGCCAAAAATAGCAAAACAGTCGATGCGCCGAATTTGCGCCTTTTTATACGAATCCAAAAAATATGTAAAACTCTTGATAAATTCCCCCCCCCCCCCCCCCCCCCATATGTTTTCAGCCTCTGGATATAAAGAAGAATAGTTCCGAATATTTGTCGAACGAGACATTTTTGATCAGGATGAGTCACATGTCACAGTGGAATTTTTTTATTTTTATTTTTTTTATTTTTTTTTGCATAAGGGAAAGTCCAAGACGAAGCGAAAGCAAAATCTGGAAGAAGCAATGAGTGGAGCAAATGGGCGGAGAAAGCTAGAGGAGGGAGCGAGAGGACGGGGACACAGAGCCAGAGACGGTGACACAGGGAGCGGACCGAGGAGCTGGGGAGACGTCTTCGTTCCTGGCAGGAGATCAGTTCCTAAGGGGTTAACCCTCGGCGTGTCGAGATGCAGGCTCCGGGATCTTTCGCCTTATTCCTCTTATTCGTATTGGAGCTGACCCCGCGGCCGGGTAAGTGCCTCGTGTACTGAATTAAGGGCTTGTACAAACTGTTTCACGCTCCGGGATGTAGCAGAGCTGAGTCTGTAATGTCATTTTAAAGCCTCTGCACCAGGTATCTAATCTCGGGACTCCAGAGGGATACGCTCTGTCTGTTTTTCCTGCGCTGATACATTGTAACAAATGATAGGTACAGAAGAGGGAGATTTCCGAGACGGGATACAATTGTGTCTAATATCAGGACTCCAGACTGATGTGTTTGTTCGTTTGTTACAATGTATCAGTGCAGTGGTCCCTCAACATACGATGGTAATCCGTTCCAAATGGACCATCGTTTGTTGAAACCATCGTATGTTGAGGGATCCGTGCAATGTAAAGTATAGGACAGTGGTCTACAACCTGCGGACCTCCAGATGTTGCAAAACTACAACACCCAGCATGCCCGGACAGCCAACTCGTTTGTTACAATGTATCAGTGCAGTGGACCCTCAACATACGATGGTAATCCGTTCCAAATGGAACATCGTTTGTTGAAACCATCGTATGTTGAGGGATCCGTGCAATGTAAAGTATAGGACAGTGGTCTACAACCTGCGGACCTCCAGATGTTGCAAAACTACAACACCCAGCATGCCCGGACAGCCGTTGGCTGTCCGGGCATGCTGGGAGTTGTAGTTTTGCAACATCTGGAGGTCCGCAGGTTGTAGACCACTGTTAGAGGAAGTTGTACTCACCTGTCCCCGTCGCTCCGGACCGTCACCGCTCGTCACCGCTGCCCTGGATGTCGCCTTCCATCGCTGTCGCCGCATCCCCGACGCTCCAGCAAGGCCTCTGCTTCCCCGGCATCCTCGCTCTCCGTCGCCGCCATCACGTCGCTACGCACGCCGCTCCTATTGGATGACGGGACGGCGTGCACAGCGACGTGATGACGACGATGGAGAGCGCCGGCGATGCAGGGAATCCCGAAGAGGACGCGCCGGAGCCCCGAGGACAGGTAAGTGATCGTCAGCGGAGCACACGGGGCACCGTAAACGGCTATCCGGTGTCAGCTGAAGCAGTCTGCGCTGCCGGATAGCCGTTTATGCAATGGCCCCGACATACAAAAGCATCGTATGTTGAAATGATCGTATGTCGGGGCCATCGTAGGTCAAGGGGTCACTGTACAAACAATTAGTACAGGAGAGAGAATTCATGGCTGGATACAATTGTATCTAATCTCTGTAATCCAGACTAAGGCTGCATTCACATCACGATTGCAGACTATGGCGGCCGGATCCGCTGGGGGACAGGAAAACCGGGCGCTCCCGTACCCCAACCGGACCCTGCCCCCTTCTCATTCATTTGAACGAGCCGATCAGAGTCAAATAGTGACTCCAGTCGGCTTATTTTTGCCCCGCATCCAGTTTTGTGACCAGATCTAAAACCGTACAATACTACAGTTTTAGGTCTGGTAACAAAACCGGATACGGGGCAGAAATGAGTTGATCAGAGTCACCATTTGACTCCGGTCGGCTCATTAAAGTGAACGGGTTTCAGCGCCGGTCCGGCTGGGGTACGGGAGCGCCCGATTTTCCTGTCCCCCAGCCGGATTCAGCAGCCGTAGGATGCAATCGTGGAGTGAAAGCGAATCCCCAGCGCGTATTACGATGCTGTTCTGCCGCTGAAAGACCGCTGTATGCTGCCTTTACATGTGCCTGCGCAGAGCGGCAATTCGCCGCTACGAGCAGACACACTGTGATGTGTGATTTGCCGTGCGCATGCGCAGTATACTCGCACATCGCGGTGATGTCAAGTTTTTTAGCTTATTGGAAAATACTTTAGAATAGATCATAGGCTTACGTTAATGGCTTATCTCGTAGCGTAGCCGTGGAAATATAATAAATACGCTAAAACTGCGCTAACACTACACTACACTAAATACGCTAAAACTGCGATAACACTACACTAAATACGATAAAACTGCGCCAACACTACACTAAATGCGATAAAACTGCGCAAACACTACACTAAATACGATAAAACTGCGCCAACACTACGCTACACTAAATACACTAAAACTGCGCTAACACTACTCTACGCTAAATACGCTAAAACTGCACTAACACTACACTACACTAAATACACTAAAACTGCGCTAACACTACACTACACTAAATACACTAAAACTGCACTAACACTACACTACACTAAATACGCTAAAACTGCACTAACACTACACTACACTAAATACGCTAAAACTGCACTAACACTACACAACACTAAATACATTAAAACTGCGCTAACACTACACTACACTAAATACACTAAAACTGCGCTAACACTACACTAAATACACTAAAACTGCGCTAACACTACACTACACTAAATACACTAAAACTGCGCTAACACTACACTAAATACACTAAAACTGCGCTAACACTACACTACACTAAATACACTAAAACTGCGCTAACACTACACTAAATACACTAAAACTGCGCTAACACTACACTACACTAAATACACTAAAACTGCGCTAACACTACACTAAATACACTAAAACTGCGCTAACACTACACTACACTAAATACACTAAAACTGCGCTAACACTACACTACACTAAATACACTAAAACTGCGCTAACACTACACTAAATACACTAAAACTGCGCTAACACTACACTACACTAAATACACTAAAACTGCGCTAACACTACACTACACTAAATACACTAAAACTGCGCTAACACTACACTAAATACACTAAAACTGCGCTAACACTACACTACACTAAATACACTAAAACTGCGCTAACACTACACTAAATACACTAAAACTGCGCTAACACTACACTACACTAAATACACTAAAACTGCGCTAACACTACACTACACTAAATACACTAAAACTGCGCTAACACTACACTAAATACACTAAAACTGCGCTAACACTACACTACACTAAATACACTAAAACTGCGCTAACACTACACTACACTAAATACACTAAAACTGCGCTAACACTAAGCTACACTAAATACATTAAAATTGCGCTAACACTACACTACACTAAATACACTAAAACTGCGCTAACACTACACTAAATACACTAAAACTGCGCTAACACTACACTACACTAAATACACTAAAACTGCGCTAACACTACACTAAATACACTAAAACTGCGCTAACACTACACTAAATACACTAAAACTGCGCTAACACTACACTACACTAAATACACTAAAACTGCGCTAACACTACACTAAATACACTAAAACTGCGCTAACACTACACTACACTAAATACACTAAAACTGCGCTAACACTACACTACACTAAATACACTAAAACTGCGCTAACACTACACTAAATACACTAAAACTGCGCTAACACTACACTACACTAAATACACTAAAACTGCGCTAACACTAAGCTACACTAAATACACTAAAACTGCGCTAACACTAATCTACACTAAATACATTAAAATTGCGCTAACACTACACTAACTACGCTAAATTTGCGCTAACACTCTATACCTGTGTAAAACTACAACTCCCTGCATGCCTGGAAAGCCTTTAGCTGTCTGGGCATGCTGAGAGTTGTGGTCCCTTCAATGTAATATAAGCTAAACTACAACTCCCAGCATGCCTTGGCATGCTGGGAGTTGTAGTCTCTTCAAAACCTATACCCTACCTCCTTTCCCTATTAATCGTAAACTACGCTAAATTAAAACCTACGCTAGGTACACTACACTAATATAAATCTATGATAAGCCTAAGGGCTGCACTACGCTACCCACTAACTACGCTACGCCAATTTCCACGGCTACGCTAAGAGATAAGCCATTAAAGTAAGCCTAGGATCTTCTAAAGTATTTTCCAATAAGCTAAATTTACTACTGCGCATGCGCAGGTTTATGCTGGCGCTACAGGTCTACGATAATAGCGTAGACTCGCGCAAGCGCATAGCACTTTTCACAGATTGGAAAATACTTTACATCACCGGTGATGTAAAGTTTTTTCCCCATCAGCGTAGCGTACACTAATAGCGTAGACTCGTGCATGCGCATGGCGTTTTTCACAGATTGGAAAAAACTTTACATCATCGGCAGCTCTCGGCCTAGCTCATAGAGCAGGAGGAGCGGCAGCGATGTGTGCATGTACACCGCGCATGCGCAGCAACTCGCACATCGCTTCAGTGTGTCTGCTTGTAGAGGCGGATTGCCTCTCCGCGCAGGCACCTGTAAAGGCGGCATACAGCGGTCCTTCAGCGGCGGATCTGCAGCGTAATACGCGCTGGGGATCCGCTCGTGTGAACGTACCCTAAGACTGCATTCACATAATGATTGCAGCCTACGGCTGGGGGACAGCAAAACCGGGGGCGCTCCATACCCCAGCCGGACCCAGCCCCCTTCACATTCATTTAGTGACCTCCAAACTGTGGGCCTCCAGCTGTTGCCAAACTACAACTCCCAGCATGCCCGGACAGCCAACAATTGTCTATATAAGTTTTTCTAATTCTGGAAGCAAACTAAAACATTTGCCTTGTATTTATTTATTTATTCACTGACAGCAAGCAGAGATACAAAACACAAACAAAAACAAAAAAAACATTTAAGTTTAATTTTTTTTTTTTTTTTTTTAGCAAGAAGTCTATGGGGGAATAAATGCCCAAAAAAATCTTGAAAAAAAATGCCATAGTCTCAACAGGCTGCGATTTTTCAATAATTGCCAATGAGCTCAAAACGCTAATAAAAAGGGGTTAACAACACAAAAGATCTCCACAGAAAGTGCTAAAAACAGAAAAAAACTTCCAAAAAAGTGCTAAAAACTGAAAAAAGTTCCAAAAAAGTGCTCAAAACAGAAAAAAGTTCCAAAAAAGTGCTAAAAACACACACACAAATAAATCTCCATATAACATGTGAAAAACCATTTCCATTCAATGATAGCAAGCAGTAAAAGATTCAAAACCCCCAGGGTATGATCAGTGGTCTCTAAACTGTGGACCTCCAGCTGTTGCCAAACTACAAGTCCCAGCATGCCCGGACAGCCAACAATTGTCTGTATAAGTTTTTCTAAATTCTGGAAGCAAACAAAAACATTTGCCTTGTATTTATTTATTTATTCACTGACAGCAAGCAGAGATACAAAACACAAACAAAAACAAAAAAAATAAAAAACATTGAGATGACCTGAACTATCCCATTATGTGTTTACCAAAACTAGGAGAACAGAGTCAAACGCTGTATGGTTTGTTACAGTGTATCAGTTTAGATCTGCAGCACTTGTCTCTATTGTACCTATACCGATACAGTGTAACAAAACCTCAGCTGTGTCATTTGTTTCTATTCTGACCCAATATTTCCTACAGCCTCTACAGCAGTGGTCATCAACCTGCGGACCTCCAGATGTTGCAAAACTACAACTCCCAGCATGCCCGGACAGCCGTTGGCTGTCCGGGCATGCTGAGAGTTGTAGTTTTGCAACATCTGGAGGTCCGCAGGTTTGAAGACCGCTGCTTTACAGGCTAAAGGCTGTGTCGGGGCATGCTGGGAGTTGTAGTTTTGCAACAGCTGGAGGCGCCCTGGTTGGTGGGGAACGCTGACTTTTGTTTATATTGGAAACCCTCAGCCAATTGTGGACTATCCCTTTAAGAGATGTGTGGCGCTGGCTCTTGGCACAGGTCACTGCTTCATTCTGGGAGTTGTAGTTTGGCAAGTTTGGAGGTCACTGGTTAAGGGGTATGCGGCAGCAGTTGGCACTATATGGCACCACTATAGTTATGTGTTTATTGTATGGAAGTAGTATTAGGTAGTATTATGTGGGTACTCTACTATCTATGCCCCATGGAGGCTATATGGCAGCATTATCTAGACATGGTGGGGCTGCACTAAAAGTGTTGTGCGTAGGCACTGTGCGGTAGTTTTAGGCTACCACTGTATGGCAGTGTTATATGGACCCCCAGTATTCTTCAGGTACTGTGCGGTTGTATCATGTTGGACATTGTATTGCAGTGTTATATGGACCCCCAGTATTCTTCAGGTACTGTGCGGTTGTATCATGTTGGACACTGTATTGCAGTGTTATATGGACCCCCAGTATTCTTCAGGTACTGTGCGGTTGTATCATGTTGGACACTGTATTGCAGTGTTATATGGACCCCCAGTATTCTTCAGGTACTGTGCGGTTGTATCATGTTGGACACTGTATTGCAGTGTTATATGGACCCCCAGTATTCTTCAGGTACTGTGCGGTTGTATCATGTTGGACACTGTATTGCAGTGTTATATGGACCCTGATTAGTAGTATCCACCAGGTACTGTGTGACTGTATTATGTAGGCATTGTATGGCAGTGCTATATGCACCCTGAATGATAGTATTGTTGCGGTATTATGTTGTATAATGTGGTCAGTGTACAGACTTGCATGGGCACTCTATGGCAGCATTATTTAGGCACTAAAAGGCAAACAAGTATTCTTCCTACTTGGAAATGTTGCAGAAGTGTCAGGTTGGCACTGTATGGCAGCATTTTTTCAGGCACTACATGGTAGTTTTATCACGGTTCTGTATGCGGTCATTATGTAGGCATTGTATGGTAATGTTATATGGGCACTGTATTGCACTATTTTGTGGCTATTTTATGGTAGTGTCATGTGGGCACTGTATGGAGTTAATCTTCAAGAGATGTGTTGCAGTTTTATTTTGGCACTGTCTGGCACTATTATATAGGAATCGTATGGTAGTGTTACATGGGCACTGTACAGTATTATTCTTCAGGAGCTGTGTGTTAGTTTCATTCGGGCACTGTCTGGCACTATAATATAGACATTGTATGGTAGTGTTATGTGGGCACTGTCTGGCACTATAATATAGACATTGTATGGTAGTGTTATGTGGGCACTGTCTGGCACTATAATATAGACATTGTATGGTAGTGTTATGTGGGCACTGTCTAACACTATAATATAGACATTGTATGGTAGTGTTATGTGGGCACTGTCTGGCACTATGATATAGACATTGTATGGTAGTGTTATGTGGGCACTGTCTGGCACTATGATATAGACATTGTATGGTAGTGTTATGTGGGCACTGTCTGGCACTATAATATAGACATTGTATGGTAGTATTATGTGGGCACTGTCTGGCACTATAATATAGACATTGTATGGTAGTGTTATGTGGGCACTGTCTGGCACTATAATATAGACATTGTATGGAAGTGTTATGTGGGCACTGTCTGGCACTATAATATAGACATTGTATGGTAGTGTTATGTGGGCACTGTCTGGCACTATAATATAGACATTGTATGGTAGTGTTATGTGGGCACTGTCTGGTACTATAATATAGACATTGTATGGTAGTGTTATGTGGGCACTGTCTGGCACTATAATATAGACATTGTATGGTAGTGTTATGTGGGCACTGTCTGGCACTATAATATAGACATTGTATGGTAGTGTTATGTCGGCACTGTCTGAAACTTTAATATATACATTGTATGGTAGTGTTATGTGGGCACTGTCTGGTACTATAATATAGGCATTGTATGGTAGTGTTATGTGGGCACTGTCTGGCACTATAATATAGACATTGTATGGTAGTGTTATGTGGGCACTGTCTGGCACTATAATATAGACATTGTATGGTAGTGTTATGTGGGCACTGTCTGGCACTATAATATAGACATTGTATGGTAGTGTTATGTGGGCACTGTCTGGCACTATAATATAGGCATCCTATAGTAGTGTTATGTGGGCACTGTCTGGTACTATAATATAGACATTGTATGGTAGTGTTATGTGGGCACTGTCTGGCACTATAATATAGACATTGTATGGTAGTGTTATGTGGGCACTGTATGGCACTATAATATAGACATTGTATGGTAGTGTTATGTGGGCACTGTCTGGCACTATAATATAGACATTGTATGGTAGTGTTATGTAGGCACTGTCTGGCACTATAATATAGGCATCCTATAGTAGTGTTATGTGGGCACTGTCTGGTACTATAATAT
Source organism: Hyla sarda (assembly GCF_029499605.1). Lineage (NCBI taxonomy): Eukaryota > Metazoa > Chordata > Amphibia > Anura > Hylidae > Hyla > Hyla sarda. Next base: position 27,074,958 of record NC_079192.1, on the reverse strand, counting down.
AGACATTGTATGGTAGTGTTATGTGGGCACTGTCTGGCACTATAATATAGACATTGTATGGTAGTGTTATGTGGGCACTGTATGGCACTATAATATAGACATTGTATGGTAGTGTTATGTGGGCACTGTATGGCACTATAATATAGACATTGTATGGTAGTGTTATGTGGGCACTGTCTGGCACTATAATATAGACATTGTATGGTAGTGTTATGTAGGCACTGTCTGGCACTATAATATAGGCATTGTATGGTAGTGTTATGTGGGCACTGTATGGTATTATTTATCAGCACCGTGTGGTTGTATTACCTTTATCCTGAATGGAAGTTTTACAGATATATTATGGTTGTATTATGTTGGCACTATATTGCAGTGTTATGTGAGCACTGTATTAAAGTGTTATGTGGGCACTGTATGGCACTATTATTTAGGCATTGTACGGTAGACTTATGTGGGCACTATACAGTATTAATCTTCAAGCACTTTGTGTGGTTGTATTATATGTGTCCTGATTGGCAGTTCTATAAATATATACATAATTTTACGGTGGTTTTATGTTAGCACAGTATGGTGTTATGTGGGTACAGTACTGCATTATTCTTCAGGCACTGTGTGGTTGTATTAGGTGTGTTCTGAATGGCTGTTATATATATACAATTTTATGGAGGTATTATGCTGGCACTCTATTGTAGTAGTATGTGGGCACTGTACGGTATTATTATTTTATTTTAAGCTCTGTGAGGTTGTATTACGCGCATCCTACGAACAGCACTTTATAATATATATATATATAAATAATTTTACGGTGGTATGCTGGCACTGTATTGTAGTGTTATATGGGCACAGTAGGTTATTCTTCAAGTGCTGTGTGGTTGTATTATGTGTGTCTTGAATAGCAGCTTTACATATATTATTATTATTATTATGTATTTATATTCATTATCTATTATTTGTATTTATAATTTATATATATGATTTTTATTACGGTGGTATTATGTTGGCACTGTATTGTAGTGTTATGCCAGCACTGTATGACGCTAATATGAGATTGTATTCATCCATATCGATTAACATGGGAAATAAATAAATAATATATAAAATAATCTTTTACGGTACATTTCCCATGTAGTGTAGAATACCGTATCTACGAGCCAAGACTTGTACTATTCTACATAAGGTGGCGGGGGAGGGGGGTGCCATATTGTACCTGTGCGTATTGGGTAAGGAGGGGCACAAGGATCACAGCGCAGACTTATTCTTGGCATCCGATGCCACGCCGCGCCGGGTAAATGTTATTTTTATACCATGTAAACACCTTCCCAGGCTACACTCTGCTGCTAACAGTGTTTCCCAACCAGGGGGCCTCCAGCTGTTGCAAAACTACAACTCCCAGCATGCCCGGACAGCCAAAGGCTGTGCCGACTCAAGTCCCGAACCGCTTCCATATACTCTTAAAGGCCCCATGACATAAATAAAGCTGGGTTGTGAAGGGGTTAATATACTAGAGTTTTATACTTTTGACCTGGATCAATGGTTTTGCTATGTTTCAAGATTTGTAAATGATGATTTTTGTCGCAGATGTGATTTTATCGCGTGCAACTTTATTTATTTAATTAAATTTACGCAAGTGTACTCCATGTATGCATGGGCAAACACCAGAAATAATTTACGTGATTTAGGTGGCGTTTCTGCGTTTCTTGGCGAAAAAAAAAAACAAAAAAAAACACTGTGCACATATGGACAAAATACAATACAAAAAGCCAAGTTGTTTTTTTTTTTTTTATCTTTCTACGTTTTTTGCGGGGGTGGGGAGGATGGTAGAAAAAAAATGGCCAATATTAAGTAAGCTTGGCATTATTTTCAGTTTTTTTTTTTTTTTTTTTTTTTCGCAAGAAGTCTATGGGGGAATAAATGCCAAAAAAATCTTGAAAAAAATGCCATAGTCTCAACAGGCTGCGATTTTTCGATAATTGCCGATGAGCTCAAAACGCTAATAAAAAGGGGTTAACAACACAAAAGAACTCCACAGAAAGTGCTAAAAACAGAAAAAAGTTCCAAAAAAGTGCTAAAAACTGAAAAAAGTTCCAAAAAAGTGCTAAAAACAGAAAAAAGTTCCAAAAAAGTGCTAAAAACTGAAAAAAGTTCCCAAAAAATGCTAAAAACAGAAAAAAGTTCCAAAAAAGTGCTAAAAACAGAAAAAAGTTCCAAAAAAGTGCTAAAAACAGAAAAAGTTCCAAAAAAAGTGCTAAAAACTGAAAAAAGTTCCAAAAAAGTGCTAAAAACAGAAAAAAGTTCCAAAAAAGTGCTAAAAACTTAAAAAAGTTCCAAAAAAAGTGCTAAAAACAGAAAAAAGTTCCAAAAAAAGTGCTAAAAACTGAAAAAAGTTCCAAAAAAAGTGCTAAAAACAGAAAAAAGTTCCAAAAAAGTGTTAAAAACACACACACAAATAAATCTCCATATAACATGTGAAAAACCATTTCCATTCAATGACAGCAAGCAGTAAAGGATTCAAAACCCCCAGGGTATGATCAGTGGTCTCTAAACTGTGGACCTCCAGCTATTGCCAAACTACAAGTCCCAGCATGCCCGGACAGCCAACAATTGTCTGTATAAGTTTTTCTAAATTCTGGAAGCAAACAAAAACATTTGCCTTGTATTTATTTATTCATTCACTGACAGCAAGCAGAGATACAAAACACAAACAAAAAAATAAAAAACATTGAGATGACCTGAACTATCCCATTATGTGTTTACCGAAACTAGGAGAACAGAGTCAAACGCTGTATGGTTTGTTACAGTGGATCAGTTTCGATCTGCAGCACTTGTCTCTATTGTACCTATGTACCTATACCGATACAGTGTAACAAAACCTCAGCTGTGTCATTTGTTTCTATTCTGACCCAATATTTCCTACAGCCTCTACAGCAGTGGTCATCAACCTGCGGACCTCCAGATGTTGCAAAACTACAACTCCCAGCATGCACGGACAGCCGTTGGCTGTCCGTGCATGCTGGGAGTTGTAGTTTTGCAACATCTGGAGGTCCGCAGGTTGAAGACCACTGCTTTTACAGGCTAAAGGATGTGTCGGGGCATGCTGGGAGTTGTAGTTTTGCAACATCTGGAGGTCCGCAGGTTGAAGACCACTGCTTTACAGGCTAAAGGATGTGTCGGGGCATGCTGGGAGTTGTAGTTTTGCAACAGCTGGAGGTCCGCAGGTTGAAGACCACTGCTTTACAGGCTAAAGGCTGTGTCGGGGCATGCTGGGAGTTGTAGTTTTGCAACAGCTGGAGGTCCGCAGGTTGAAGACCACTGCTTTACAGGCTAAAGGATGTGTCGGGGCATGCTGGGAGTTGTAGTTTTGCAACAGCTGGAGGCGCCCTGGTTGGTGGGGAACACTGACTTTTGTTTATATTGGAAACCCTCAGCCAATTGCGGACTATCCCTTTAAGAGATGTATGGCGCTGGCTCTTGGCACAGGTCACCGCTTCGCTCGGGTTTCTCCCGGTAACTGGTGACGCCGCATCGCTCAGATCACCTGATTGGTTCGGCTGATTTCTCCCTCTTATTGATTCACCAGGGTGCGGCCGCCACACAACGTCCCACACGGTGACCTGCGGGTATATATAGAAGAAGTGTATGACATGCGGTACATGAGTGGGGCAATCCTGGAAAGTATTCCCTTCACTAAGCCATAAATTATCCACTGTACGGTATCACACATGAGAGGCTTAGATACACTAGATGATTACACAGTATCACACATGAGAGGCTTAGATACACTAGATTATTACACAGTATCACACATGAGAGGCTTAGATACACTAGATTATTACACAGTATCACACATGAGAGGCTTAGATACACTAGATTATTACACAGTATCACATATGAGAGGCTTAGATACACTAGATTATTACACAGTATCACACATGAGAGGCTTAGATACACTAGCGTATCAGACATTATCATGCATGAGAGGCTTAGATACACTAGATTATTACACAGTATCACACATGAGAGGCTTAGATACACTAGATTATTACACAGTATCACACATGAGAGGCTTAGATACACTAGATTATTACACAGTATCACACATGAGATGCTTAGATACACTAGCGTATCAGACATTATCATGCATGAGAGGCTTAGATACACTAGATTATTACACAGTATCACACATGAGAGGCTTAGATACACTAGCGTATCATACATTATCATGCATGATAGGCTTAGATACACTATATTATTACAGTATCACACATGAGAGGCTTAGATACACTAGATTATTACACAGTATCACACATGAGAGGCTTAGATACACTAGATTATTACACAGTATCACACATGAGATGCTTAGATACACTAGCGTATCAGACATTATCATGCATGAGAGGCTTAGATACACTAGATTATTACACAGTATCACACATGAGAGGCTTAGATACACTAGCGTATCAGACATTATCATGCATGAGAGGCTTAGATACACTATATTATTACAGTATCACACATGAGAGGCTTAGATACACTAGATTATTACACAGTATCACACATGAGATGCTTAGATACACTAGCGTATCAGACATTATCATGCATGAGAGGCTTAGATACACTAGATTATTACACAGTATCACACATGAGAGGCTTAGATACACTAGCGTATCATACATTATCATGCATGAGAGGCTTAGATACACTATATTATTACAGTATCACACATGAGAGGCTTAGATACAATAGATTATTACACAGTATCACACATGAGAGGCTTAGATACACTAGATTATTACACAGTATCACACATGAGATGCTTAGATACACTAGCGTATCAGACATTATCATGCATGAGAGGCTTAGATACACTAGATTATTACACAGTATCACACATGAGAGGCTTAGATACACTATCGTATCATACATTATCATGCATGAGAGGCTTAGATACACTATATTATTACAGTATCACACATGAGAGGCTTAGATACACTAGATTGTTACACAGTATCACACATGAGAGGCTTAGATACACTAGATTATTACACAGTATCACACATGAGATGCTTAGATACACTAGCGTATCAGACATTATCATGCATGAGAGGCTTAGATACACTAGATTATTACACAGTATCACACATGAGAGGCTTAGATACACTAGCGTATCAGACATTATCATGCATGAGAGGCTTAGATACACTATATTATTACAGTATCACACATGAGAGGCTTAGATACACTAGATTATTACACAGTATCACACATGAGAGGCTTAGATACACTAGATTATTACACAGTATCACATATGAGAGGCTTAGATACACTAGATTATTACACAGTATCACACATGAGAGGCTTAGATACACCAGCGTATCAGACATTATCATGCATGAGAGGCTTAGATACACTAGATTATTACACAGTATCACACATGAGCGGCTTAGATACACCAGTGTATCAGACATTATCATGCATGAGAGGCTTAGATACACTAGATTATAAAACAGTATCCCACATGAAAGGGTTAGATATACAACTCAGCAGACAGTATCACATATTAGATACTCGGATACACAAGCGTATCAGATAGTATCCCAGATGAGAGGCTTAAATATACAACTTAGCAGACAGTATCACATATAGGAGGCTAAGATACAACAGTTTATTAGACAATATCACACATTAGAGGCTTAGATACACCAACTGTTCAGACAATATCACATATAAGAGGCTTAGATACACCAGCTATTCAGACAGTATCACATAAAGGAGGCTTAGATACACCAGCTATTCAGACAGTATCACATATAAAAGGCTTAGATACACCAGCTATTCAGACAGTATCACATATAAGAGGCTTAGATACACCAGCTATTCAGACAGTATCACATATAGGAGGCTTAGATACACCAGCTATTCAGACAGTATCACATATAAAAGGCTTAGATACACCAGCTATTCAGACAGTATCACATATAGGAGGCTTAGATACACTAGCTATTCAGACAGTATCACATATAGGAGGCTTAGATACACCAGCTAGTCAGACAGTATCACATATAAAAGGCTTAGCTACACCAGCTATTCAGACAGTATCACATATAGGAGGCTTAGATACACCAGCTATTCAGACAGTATCACATATAGGAGGCTTAGATACACCAGCTATTCAGACAGTATCACATATAGGAGGCTTAGATATATAATTTAGCAGAAAGTATCGTATTAGATACATCAGTTGATCAGACAGTATCACACATGAGAGACTAAGAAACACCATCTTATTAAACAGTATCACACATGAGAGGCTCAGATACACCAGCGTATCTGACAGTATCACATATAAGAGGCTTAGATGTACAACTCAGCAGACAGTATCACACACAAGAGGCTTAGATACACCATCTTATCAGACAGTATGACACATAAGAGGCTTAGATACGTCAGCATATCAGACAGTATGACACAAGAGAGGCTTAGATATACATCTCAACAGACACTATCACAAATTAGAGTCTTAGATACACCAGCGTATCACACATCAGAAGCTTAGATACACAGTTCAATGGTCAGTGTCACATATGAGAGGTTTAGATACACAAGCTTAAAACACATAAGAGACTTAGAAACACCAGTTTATCAGACAGTATCACATATAAGAGTTTTAGATATATAATTTAGCAGACAGTATCACATACAAGAGGGTTAGATACACCATCTTATCAGACAGTACCACACAAGAGAGGCTTAGATATACATACATCTCATGTCAGAATCACATATTAGATGCTTAGATAAACAGCTCATTGGTCAGTATGACATATGAGAGGCTTAGATACACCAGTTTGTCACACATGAGAAGCTTAGATACACCATCTTATCATGCTTAAGAGGCTAAGATACACAGCTCAGCAGACAGTTTGCCATATGAGAGGCTTAGATACACCAGCTTGTCACACATAACTGACTTGGATACACAGGTCAGCACATTCACGACTTGTAAATGCCAACATATCAGACATCATAGGATTAGATACACAGTCTTATCAAACAGCACCACAGATGACAGGTTTAGATACACCGGCTAATCAGATAGTATCACACATGAAAGGCTTAGATACAGCGATTTATCAAGCAGTATCATGCATGGCAGTCTAAGATACAACAGCTGATAATACTGTGTAACATACGATTTTAGACAAGTATCACACATGACAGGCTTAGATACAGTAAACATTATTGTAAATGATAACATTGAGTATGGGGGGGATCAGTGGAGGGGGCATCTCATGGGGGGGGATCAGTGGAGGGGGCATCTCATGGGGGGGGATCAGTGGAGGGGGCATCTCATGGGGGGGATCAGTGGAGGGGGCATCTCATGGGGGGGATCAGTGGAGGGGGCATCTCATGGGGGGGATCAGTGGAGGGGGCATCTCATGGGGGGGATCAGTGGAGGGGGCATCTCATGGGGGGGATCAGTGGAGGGGGCATCTCATGGGGGGGATCAGTGGATGGGGCATCTCATGGGGGGGATCAGTGGAGGGGGCATCTCATGGGGGGATCAGTGGAGGGGGCATCTCATTGGGGGGGATCAGTGGAGGGGGCATCTCATTGGGGGGGATCAGTGGAGGGGGCATCTCAGGGATCGGGGTGACCGGAGGCTTAGATACATTCTCATCTGTATATTATATTATGTAGACAGGGCTCAGGGGTGACCGGAGGCTTAGATACATTCTCATCTGTATATTATATTATGTAGACAGGGCTCAGGGGTGACCGGAGGCTTAGATACATTCTCCGCTGTATATTATATTATGTAGACAGGGATCGGGGTGACCGGAGGCTTAGATACATTCTCATCTGTATATTATATTATGTAGACAGGGCTCAGGGGTGACCGGAGGCTTAGATACATTCTCATCTGTATATTATATTATATACACAGGGCTCGGGGTGACCGGAGGCTTAGATACATTCTCATCTGTATATTATATTATGTAGACAGGGATCGGGGTGACCGCAGGCTTAGATACGTTCTCATCTGTATATTATATTATGTAGACAGGGATCGGGGTGACCGCAGGCTTAGATACATTCTCATCTGTATATTATATTATGTAGACAGGGATCGGGGTGACCGGAGGCTTAGATACGTTCTCATCTGTATATTATATTATGTAGACAGGGATCGGGGTGACCGCAGGCTTAGATACATTCTCATCTGTATATTATATTATGTAGACAGGGATCGGGGTGACCGCAGGCTTAGATACATTCTCCGCTGTATATTATATTATGTAGACAGGGATCGGGGTGACCGGAGGCTTAGATACATTCTCCTCTGTATATTATATTATGTAGACAGGGATCGGGGGTGACCGGAGGCTTAGATACATTCTCCTCTGTATATTATATTATGTAGACAGGGATCGGGGTGACCACAGGCTTAGATACATTCTCATCTGTATATTATATTATGTAGACAGGGCTCGGGGGTGACCGCAGGCTTAGATACATTCTCATCTGTATATTATATTATGCAGACAGGGCTCGGTGGTGACCAGAGGATTAGATACATTCTCATTTGAATAGGATATTATATACACAGGGCTCAGGGGTGACCGGAGGCTTAGATACATTCTCATCTGTATATTATATTATGTAGACAGGGCTCGGGGGTGACCGCAGGCTTAGATACATTCTCATTTGAATAGGATATTATATACACAGGGCTCAGGGGTGACGGAGGCTTAGATACATTCTCATCTGTATATTATATTATGTAGACAGGGCTCAGGGGTGACCACAGGCTTAGATACATTCTCATCTGTATATTATATTATGTAGACAGGGATCGGGGTGACCGGAGGCTTAGATACATTCTCATCTGTATATTATATTATATACACAGGGCTCAGGGGTGACCGCAGGCTTAGATACATTCTCATCTGTATATTATATTATGTAGACAGGGCTCAGGGGTGACCACAGGCTTAGATACATTCTCATTTGAATAGGATATTATATACACAGGGCTCAGGGGTGACCGGAGGCTTAGATACATTCTCATCTGTATATTATATTATGTAGACAGGGCTCAGGGGTGACCACAGGCTTAGATACATTCTCATCTGTATATTATATAGACAGGGATCGGGGGTGACCACAGGCTTAGATACATTCTCATCTGTATAGGATATTATGTAGACAGGGCTCAGGGGTGACCACAGGCTTAGATACATTCTCATCTGTATATTATATAGACAGGGATCGGGGGTGACCGCAGGCTTAGATACATTCTCATCTGTATATTATATTATGTAGACAGGGATCGGGGTGACCGCAGGCTTAGATACGTTCTCATCTGTATATTATGTTATGTAGACAGGGCTCAGGGGTGACCGCAGGCTTAGATACATTCTCATTTGTATATTATATAGACAGGGATCGGGGGTGACCACAGGCTTAGATACATTCTCATCTGTATATTATATAGACAGGGATCGGGGGTGACCACAGGCTTAGATACATTCTCATCTGTAAATTATATTATGCAGACAGGGCTCGGGGGTAACCGCAGGCTTAGATACATTCTCATTTGAATAGAATATTATCTCGACAGGGCTACAGGGGTGGCTGGAGGCTTAGATACAGCTGGGCACTTATGTTGATGGGGTAACCTGTGCACTTCTGGGGCATTATTTGCTGGTTGATGGGGTAACTTGGGCACTTATGGGGCATCTTTTACTAGTACATTGATGGGGTAACTTGGGCACTTCTGGGGCATTTGTTGCTGGTTCATACATTGATGAGGTGACCTGAGCACTTTTGGGGCATCTGTTATGGGGACATCCTTCATTGGGGTAACCTGGACACTTCTGGGGTCCCTGTTGCTGGGACATACTGTATTCTGCTCTCCTGGCGTCACTTAGAGCAGTGTTTCCCAACCAGTGTGCCTCCAGCTGTTGCAAAACTACAACTCCCAGCATGCCCGGACAGCCGAAGGCTGTCCGGGCATGCTGGGAGTTGTAGTTTTGCAACAGCTGGAGGCACACTGGTTGGGAAACACTGACTTAGAGGAAACAAAGAACTGGGCAGGTGAAAGTCTAACACACCTTAGAGTAAAGTATTTGCAGTGTGGGATAAAGTACATGCCACTGCCTGTTCTGTTACAATGTGTTATATCAACAATTCACAATGCATGGAATGTGCCCCGGTGTAACATTCAGTCACGGCTCTACCCCATGGGAAAGAAGATCAGTTTCTCATGTAGCACATCCGTCCTGGGTCTGTAATAGGATCCCCTTAATAGGTATATATTAAAGAAACACAGTTATTTTCTTCCTTTTTCTTTTTTCATATATAATGCAGCATAGCCTATTATTAGAGAATGATGTAGAGGTTCTTGTGCATGCCTTGTGCTTACCTGTTTTGGCTGATGTGGCAAGCATGGCTTTACCGCCATACAGGATGCAATTCCATGACTGATACTTATTCCTAATGCTGCCTACATTTCCCATGAATCCTCTGGCTTTGCAGAGAGAGAGAGAGAGAGGGGGGGGTGGAGTCTCATCACTGCACGTGATCATGTACAGTGGGGCAAAAAAGTATTTAGTCAGCCACTAATTGTGCCAGTTCTCCCACTTAAAAATTTTCATCATAGGTTATAACCTCAACTATGAGAGACATAATGAGAAAAAAAAATACATAAAATCACATTGTCTGATTTTTTAAGCATTTATTTGCAAATTATGGTGGAAAATAAGTATTTGGTCAATAACAAAAGTTCATCTCAATACTTTGTTATATACCCTTTGTTGGCAATGACAGAGGTCAAACGTTTTCTATAAGTCTTCACAAGGTTTTCACACACTGTTGCTGGTATTTTGGCCCATTCCTCCATGCTGATCTCCTCTAGAGCAGTGATGTTTTGGGGCTGTTGCTGGGCAACACAGACTTTGAACTCCCTCCAAAGGTTTTCTATTGGGTTGAGATCTGGAGACTTGCTAGGCCACTCCAGGACCTTGAAATGCTTCTTACGAAGCCACTCCTTCGTTGCCCGGGCAGTGTATTTGGGATTATTGTCATGCTGAAAGACCCAGCCATGTTTCATCTTCAATGCCCTTTATAATGGAAGGAGGGTTTCACTCAAAATTTCACAATACATGGCCCCATTCATTCGGATCAGTCTTCCTGGTCCCTTTACAGAAAAACAGCCCCAAAGCATGATGTTTCCACCCCCATGCTTCACAGTAGGTATGGTGTTCTTTGGATGCAACTCAGCATTCTTTCTCCTCCAAACACGACAAGTTGTGTTTTTACCAAAAAGTTCTACTTTGGTTTCAACTGACCATATGACATTCTCCCAATCCTCTTCTGGATCATCCAAATGCTCTCTAGCAAACTTCAGACAGGCCCGGACATGTACTGGCTTAAGCAGGGGGACACTGCATGATTTGAATCCCTGGCAGCATAGTGTGGTGTCCCAGTACGGAATATGGTTCCACAGTCCCATCAGGTTGATTCCCTGTATGTCCCCGGGGCTCCCCTGCAGTGTCTCCACCTGTGTATATACATTTTCACATAAAAGAGTAAAGGACCTTTATTGTTAGTCACATGATTATGTCACAGGTTTGTACCACATGATTGTATTGTTACCCAGAGAACCCAGTGACCAGGTGACCTCGCTAGTAGCCTATGGGCTCCTTGCACAGCCCCCCTTCTCTCTCAGGTGATTCTCTTCCTGCTGAGGTCACGTCCAGTCATCTGTCCCAGTGCCTGTGTCCAGCCATTGGAGGCCTCAAGCCTAAAGTCATCAAGTCAGTCAAGTCAAGTCTACTGTCTAGTCACCGTGGCCTGCATTATAGTCAGTCTACTTACTGCAAGTCCCAGCAAGCCTGCGAGGTCCCCCTGGATCACTGGTCACCTCTCTGGGATACTGGCCGAACTGTATAGACTATCCAACCTGTCTAACCTCAGTAAAAGCTACCGATACCTCAACCTGGCCTTGGAATCTTTATTGCCCCTGTCTGACCTAGGACTAGCAATACTACCTTCGGGTGGTTACATAGGCAAACCACACCCTGGTGTCACAAACACAAAGGGGTTAATACCATCTACCCCTAGGCAACAACATCTGCCCCTTACACCTCACATCGCACCCCGTGGCTCACCACAGTAGTGTGTTACTGATAGTAGCCTCTGTTACTTTGGTCCCAGCTCTCTGCAGGTCATTCACTAGGTCCCCATGTGGTTCTGGGATTTTTGCTCGCCGTTTTTGCGATCATTTTGCCACCACGGGGTGAGATCTTGTGTGGAGCCGCAGATCGAGGGAGATTATCAGTGGTCTTGTTTGTCTTCCATTTTCTAATAATTTCTCCCACAGTTGATTTCTTTACACCAAGCTGCTTGCCTATTGCAGATTCAGTCTTACCAGTCTGGTGCAGGTCTACAATTTGTTTCTGGTGTCCTTCGATCGTATGTTGAGGGACCACTGTATCCTGATCCCATAGAGATAGCAGCAGTATACAGATAGAGCTGGGAGGGGAGGTCTATAACTACTATATATCCTGATCCAATAGAGATAGTAGCAGTATACAGATAGAGCTGAGTGGGGAGGTGTATAACTACTATATATCCTGAACTTATAGAGATAGTAGCAGTATACAGATAGAGCTGGGAGGGGAGGTGTATAACTATTATACATCCTGATCCCATAGAGATAGTAGCAGTATACAGATAGAGCTGGGAGGGGAGGTGTATAACTATTATACAACCTGATCCCATAGAGATAGTAGCAGTATACAGATAGAGCTGGGAGGGGAGGTGTATAACTATTATACATCCTGATCCCATAGAGATAGTAGCAGTATACAGATAGAGCTGGGAGGGGATGTGCATACTACTATATTCTGGTCGCAAACACTCTTACTGACACTAGCAATGGTTTGTTCTGTATAGATGGGCACCTTCTTGTGTTGTGTCCTCTGGGCACTTTCCCTTTCACCTAAAGTGAGGTTCTTATGACAAGACTGAACTGTAAGGTCAGAGGACAGGAAGTGTTGTCTTGTGGAAAAGATTGTGAGGATGTGACTATCCAAGAAATAACAATAGTCTCAGTCTTGTGAAGACTTGGCAGAGACTAAGGGAACCACGAGACAGTTTCCATCTATGAAGGCTGTGGAGTTTATAGGCCCCGCTGGGGATTTGTTCAGCTGATACACAATAAAATGAAGTTTTATATCCGGAGTTTGTCATTTTGGCAAATATTCCTGACTCTAATAACAATGTCTAGAGGATGAAAAACGGTAACTAAATGGTTAACAAATGCCAGGTGCCCACAGAACCTCATGAAGTGTCCACAGTCTACGGGCATTAAAACATCCATGAAAACAAGAGGCCACTTGCTTGCTGTGACAAATCCACATGCAAGGCTCTGGGGGCACTATGATATCACGATTGGGGGCACTATGATATCACTATTGGGGGCACTATGATATCACTATTGGGGGCACTATGATATCACTATTGAGGGCACTATGATATCACTATGGAGGGCACTATGATATAACTATTGGGGGCACTATGATATTACTATTGGAGGCACTATGATATCACTATTGGGGACACTATGATATCACTATTGGGGACACTATGATATCACTATTGAGGACACTATGATATCACTATTGAAGGCACTATGATATCACTATTGAGGGCACTATGATATCACTATGGAGGGCACTATGATATAACTATTGGGGGCACTATGATATAACTATTGGGGGCACTATGATACCACTATTGAGGGCACTATGATATCACTATTGGGGGCACTATGATATCTCTATTGGGGGCACTATGATATATCACTATTGGGGGCACTATGATATCACTATTGGGGGCACTATGATGTCACTATTGAAGGCACTATGATATCACTATTGGGGGCACTATGATATCACTATTGGGGGCACTATGATATATCACTATTGGGGGCACTATGATATCACTATTGAGGGCACTATGATATATCACTATTGGGGGCACTATGATATCACTATTGAGGGCACTATGATATATCACTATTGAGGACACTATGATATCACTATTGAGGGCACTATGATATAACTATTGGGGGCACTATGATATAACTATTGGGGGCACTATGATACCACTATTGAGGGCACTAAGATATCACTATTGGGGGCACTATGATATATCACTATTGGGGGCACTATGATATCACTATTGGGGGGCACTATGATATATTACTATTGAGGGCACTATGATATCACTATTGGGGCCATTATATCACTATTGGGGGCACTATGATATCACTATTGGGGACACTATGATATCACTATTGAAGGCACTATGATATCACTATTGGGGGCACTATGATATCCCTATTGGGGGCACTATGATATATCACTATTGGGGGCACTATGATATCACTATTGAGGGCACAATGATATATCACTATTGGGGGCACTATGATATCACTATTGGGGCCATTATATCACTATTGGGGGCACTATGATATAACTATTGGGGGCACTATTCTATAACTATTGGGAGCATTATATCACTATTGGAGGCACTATGAAATCACTATTTGGGGCACTATGATATAACTATTGGGGGCACTATGATATCACTATTGAGAGCAATATGATATCACTATTGACGACAATAAGATATCACTATTGACGGCAATATGATATCACTATTGGGGGCACTGTGATATCACTATTGGGGCCACTATATCACTATTGAGGGCACTATGATATCACTATTGGGGGCACTATATCACTATTGGGGGCACTATATCATCACTATTAGGGCCACTATGATATCACTATTTGGGGCACTATATCACTATTGGAGGCACTATGATATCACTATTGGGGGCACTATGATATCACTATTGGGTGCACTGTGATATCACTATTGGGGGCACTATATCACTATTGGGGGCACTATATCATCACTATTGGGGCCACTATGATATCACTATTGGGGGCACTATTTCACTATTGGAGGCACTATGGTATCACTATTTGGGGCCCTATGATATAACTATTGGGGGCACTATGATATAACTATTTGGGGCACTATGATATAACTATTGGGGGCACTATGATATAACTATTGGGGGCACTATGATATAACTATTGGGGGCACTATGATATCACTATTGGAGGCACTATGTCTATGATATCACTATTGGGTACATAATGATATTACCATTTGGTGGACTTTGGTAGCAATTTTTGGGGGCATTTTGCAAGCACTATTGGAGCACTCTAGTGGTATTTTTGGGGCATTCGAATAGCACTGTTGGGAGCACTATGATGACTAATAGCACTCTAATGGTTGGGTGTGTCCTGATGGCACCATCAAGGGCATTATGAGGGTTGTTTACAATATGGGGGCACTATTGAAAGCACTCTGATGGCACTGCATTGGTGCACTTTGCTGGTTGGTGCCCTCTGATACAACTATTGGGTGAACACTGATGGCACTATGAGAGACACTCTGATGGACTCTGATGACACAAGAGGGAGCACGGTGATAGGTGGCTGCACTCTGCTAGCTCTATTGGGTGCATTCTGATGGCAACTTTGGGGGAACTCTGATGACACATTAGGAAGCCCAATGATGGCATCAGAAATGTATGGGGCATTAGTACTTCTTGGTGATGGTCTAAACCTCTAGTAAAAACACTTGCGAGGCAATTCCTGAGGGAGACGTCCCCTATCATAGAAATTGATCACAAGTGTTTTTTTTTTGTTTTTGTCTTAAAGGGGTATTCCAGGAAAAAACTCTTTTATATATATCAACTGGCTCCAGAAAGTTAAACAGATTTGTAAATTACTTCTATTAAAAAAATCTTAATCCTTTCAGTACTTATGAGCTTCTGAAGTTAAGGTTGCTCTTTTCTGTCTAAGTGCTCTCTGATGACACGTGTCTCGGGAAACGCCCAGTTTAGAAGAGGTTTGCTATGGGATTTTCTTCTAAACTGGACGGTTCCCGAGACACGTGTCATCAGAGAGCACTTAGACAGAAAAGAACAACCTTAACTTCAGAAGCTCATAAGTACTGAAAGGATTAAGATTTTTTAATAGAAGTAATTTACAAATCTGTTTAACTTTCTGGAGCCAATTGATATATATAAATACATTTTTTTCCTGGAATACCCCTTTAAGCTCAGAGAATATCATGTCCAGGTCCACTTACCACCTCTATAGACTTCAGCAGAACACCCCGGGGCCGACCATAAGTGACAGGGGCCACCACACACAGACAAGGACTCCATTCGTGGCTTCTGTGGGTCATGTTGGACAGGACCTTCTCATTCAGTAGAATTTCTTAATACACTATACAGGTCCTATAGACCCCCCTGGTGACAAGGTGTAAGGGTCTTTTATCTTGGCTCCTCACCTATCCCTGCTCCAGAAGAACCATAGATATCAGAAGACATGTCCACACATGGATATCATCATGAATAGAGATGAGCGAACTTACAGTAAATTCGATTCGTCACAAACTTCTCGGCTCGCCAGTTGATGACTTATCCTGCATAAATGAGTTCAGCTTTCCGGTACTCCGGTGGGCTGGAAAAGATGGATACAGTCCTAGGACTATATCCACCTTTTCCAGCCCACGGGAGCACCTGAAAGCTGAACTAATTCATGCAGGAAAAGTCATCAACTGCCGAGCCGAGAAGTTCGTGACGAATCGAATTTACTGTAAGTTCGCTCATCTCTACTCATGAACACAGAATCCGGAACGTAAGCCCATAAGGATGGACTGCCAGATGTCCTCTGAGATATGGGGGTCTAGTCTTACTATGGTTCTGTATGTTTATACTCCGCTCAGTCATGTCGTCATACATGAAACATCTGTTCTCAATTTGAGGAAATCCGACTGAATTCTACAGAAATAGTTCTACCTGACCCCTGAACCCTGAACCATGAGGAACAGGAGGAGGAAGAGTTAAAGGGGTACTCCGGTGGAGGGGAAAAAAATGCTAATCAACTTGTGCCAGAAAGTTAAAGAGATTTGTAAATCACTTCTATTTAAATATCTTTATACTTCCAGTACTTATCAGCTGCTGTATGCTACAGAGGAAGTTCTTTTCTTTTTTTCTTTTATTTTCTGTCTGACCACAGTGCTCTCTGCTGACACCTCTGTCCATGTCAGGAACTGTCCAGAGCAGGAGTGGTTTGCTATGGGGATTTTCTCCTGCTCTGGACAGTTCCTGACATGGACAGAGGTGTCAGCAGAGAGCACTGTGGTCAGACAGAAAAGAAATTCAAAAAGAAAAGAACTTTCTGTTGAGCATACAACAGCTGAAAGTACTGGAAGGATTAAGATTTTTTAAATAGAAGTAATTTACAAATGTGTTTAACTTTCTGGCACCAGTTGATTTTAAAAAATAGTTTTCTACCGGAGTACCCCTTTAAAGGGGTACTCCGCCCCTAGGCATCTTATCCCCTATTTAAAGGATAAGGGATAAGATATGTGATCACGGGGGGTCCCGCCACTGGGGACCCCTGCGATCTCGGCTGTGGCAACCAAGACAATTGGCGATGCGGGAGCATGGCCACGCCCTGCTCTTGATGTCACGGACACGCCCCCTCAATGCAAGTCTATGGGACGGGGCGTGACACGCCCCGTCCCATAGACTTGCATTGAGGGGGCATGGGCGTGATGTCACGAGCCTCCGGCGCCGCACCAGATGCTGTAAACAAAAGCCGGGTGCATCGGCAGGACCCCCATGATCAGACATCTTATCCTTTGGACAGGGGATAAGATGTCTAGGGGCGGAGTACCCCTTTAAGGAAAATAGTTCCACATCTTGGACAATCCTAACTGATTAGATGGGCCCCTTGACAATAAGATGTCCACAAAGTGTCCCCCAAATGGGACCTCCATTCAGCTGTGAAGCCTAAATTAACTGTTTGATTTTCCCACAGTGCCCCCACAGGAGAAGTGAAGTATTACTCCGTCCTTTTTTACATTCATGTATGGTTTGTGTAATGTAGGGCAGGACAGGTCCTCCAAAGCAAGAAGTGCCCTTTGTAGCCCCTCTCCAGTCTGGGCCAGAGATGAGGAGCTTGGCCAGAAGGGGCCCCTTCTATTAACTTCTAATTTCTTAACAGGGTACAATGAAACCTCTTTGAAAAGACCATCCTCTTATGATTTATCAGGCATTCTATGACAGGACCACTTCCCTATAAGACCAATTTTGGGTGGTCATATCAAAGAGGTTTCGTTTTTATTATGCAGAAATACTGTCTGACTTAAAGGGGTTCTCCAGGATGAGTGAACATGTCTAGTTTATTTCCAAACAGTGCCACCTGTGTCTAGAGGTTGTGTCTGGTACTGCAGCTCAGCCCCACTGAAGTGAGTATGCGGAGGGTTGGGGGGGTGATTGGTAAGCTCCCAGACCACCACTAATATTGAACACTGGAACGCACCTTTAAATCCCAGTTGATGTTTCTTTCGGGCGTCCTTCACTTTCTAATCTAACTGGGAATTTTTGTGACTCATAGAACATTCCCCACAGTCCTCCAGGATTATTATTAGACTATTACAGAGTTAATCATTAACAGAGGTGAGAACATCGGATCAGACTTTTTGTAATAAACTCAACAAGGTGTGGTTTGGAGGAATGAGTCTTTCAACCCTTTTTCTGTGGTCAGCTCCGGAAAACACCAAAACACTCCCAATAATAAAGGGGGGGGGGGGATTACTAAATTTGTTATCATTTTTCACACAGATTTCCTTCAAGACACAACTTTTATAGGAGGTGTGTATAGGCAAGACAAGCGCTCAAAGACCTCCTGGTGTCTACACGTATAGTTCTGCCATCACAGTCCTATCAGTGCACACCATCACAGTCCAATCAGTGCACACCATCACAGTCCTATCAGTGCACACCATCACAGTCCTATCAGTGCACACCATCACAGTCCAATCAGTGCACACCATCACAGTCCTATCAGTGCACACCATCACAGTCCTATCAGTGGACACCATCACAGTCCTATCAGTGCACACCATCACAGTCCAATCAGTGCACACCATCACAGTCCTATCAGTGCACACCATCACAGTCCTATCAGTGCACACCATCACAGTCCGATCAGTGCACACCATCCCAGTCCTATCAGTGCACACCATCACAGTCCAATCAGTGCACACCATCACAGTCCTATCAGTGCACACCATCCCAGTCCTATCAGTGCACACCATCACAGTCCTATCAGTGCACACCATCACAGTCCTATCAGTGCACACCATCACAGTCCTATCAGTGCACACCATCACAGTCCGATCAGTGCACACCATCCCAGTCCTATCAGTGCACACCATCACAGTCCAATCAGTGCACACCATCACAGTCCTATCAGTGCACACCATCCCAGTCCTATCAGTGCACACCATCACAGTCCTATCAGTGCACACCATCACAGTCCTATCAGTGCACACCATCACAGTCCGATCAGTGCACACCATCACAGTCCTATCAGTGCACACCATCACAGTCCTATCAGTGCACACCATCCCAGTCCTATCAGTGCACACCATCACAGTCCTATCAGTGCACACCATCACAGTCCTATCAGTGCACACCATCACAGTCCTATCAGTGCACACCATCACAGTCCGATCAGTGCACACCATCACAGTCCTATCAGTGCACACCATCACAGTCCTATCAGTGCACAACATCACAGTCCTATCAGTGCACACCATCACAGTCCTATCAGTGCACACCATCACATGCCTATCAGTGCACACCATCACAGTTCTATCAGTGCACACCATCCCAATCCTATCAGTGCACACCATCCCTGTCCTATCAGTGCACACCATCACAGTCCTATCAGTGCACACCATCACAGTCCTATCAGTGCACACCATCACAGTCCTATCAGTGCACACCATCACAGTCCTATCAGTGCACACCATCACAGTCCTATCAGTGCACACCATCACAGTCTTACCAGTGCACACCATCACATGCCTATCAGTGCTCACCATCACAGTCCTATCAGTGCTCACCATCACAGTCTTACCAGTGCACACCATCACATGCCTATCAGTGCTCACCATCCCAGTCCTATCGGTGCACACCATCACAGTCTTACGAGTGCACACTATTACAATCCTTTCAGTCCTATCAGTGCACACCATCACAGTCTTACCAGTGCACACTTTCAGAGTATACCATTACAATGTTAACATTCCTACCAGTACACACCATCACTATCTTACTAGTACACACCATCCCAGTCCTATCAGTGCACACCATCACAGTCCTATCAGTGCACACCATCACAGTCCTATCAGTGCACACCATCACAGTCCTATCAGTGCACACCATCACATGCCTATCAGTGCACACCATCACAGTTCTATCAGTGCACACCATCCCAATCCTATCAGTGCACACCATCCCTGTCCTATCAGTGCACACCATCACAGTCCTATCAGTGCACACCATCACAGTCCTATCAGTGCTCACCATCACAGTCTTACCAGTGCACACCATCACATGCCTATCAGTGCTCACCATCCCAGTCCTATAGGTGCACACCATCACAGTCTTACGAGTGCACACTATTACAATCCTTTCAGTCCTATCAGTGCACACCATCACAGTCTTACCAGTGCACACTTTCAGAGTATACCATTACAATGTTAACATTCCTATCAGTACACACCATCACTATCTTACTAGTACACACCATCCCAGTCCTATCAGTGCACACCATCACAGTCCTATCAGTGCACACCATCACAGTCCTATCAGTGCACACCATCACAGTCCTATCAGTGCACACCATCACAGTCCTATCAGTGCACACCATCACAGTCGGATCAGTGCTCAACATCACAGTCCTATCAGTGCACACCATCACAGTCCTATCAGTGCACACCATCACAGTCCTATCAGTGCACACCATCACAGTCCTATCAGTGCTCCCCATCACAGTCATATCAGTGCACACCATCACAGTCCTATCAGTGCACACCATCACAGTCCTATCAGTGCACACTATCACAGTCCTATCAGTGCACACCATCACAGTTCTATCAGTGCACACCATCACAGTCCTATCAGTGCACACCATCACAGTCCTATCACTGCACACCATCACAGTCCTATCAGTGCACACCATCACAGTCCTATCAGTGCACACCATCACAGTCCTATCAGTGCACACCATCACAGTCCTATCAGTGCACACCATCACAGTCCTATCAGTGCACACCATCACAGTCCTATCAGTGCACACCATCCCAATCCTATCAGTGCACACCATCCCTGTCCTATCAGTGCACATCATCACAGTCCTATCAGTACACACCATCACAGTCCTATCAGTGCACACCATCACAGTCCTATCAGTGCTCCCCATCACAGTCATATCAGTGCACACTATCACAGTTCTATCAGTGCACACCATCACAGTTCTATCAGTGCACACCATCCCAGTCCTATCAGTGCACACCATCACAGTTCTATCAGTGCACACCATCACAGTTCTATCAGTGCACACCATCACAGTCCTATCAGTACACACCATCACAGTCCTATCAGTGCACACCATCACAGTCCTATCAGTGCTCCCCATCACAGTCATATCAGTGCACACTATCACAGTCCTATCAGTGCACACCATCACAGTTCTATCAGTGCACACCATCACAGTCCTATCAGTGCA
The DNA here is from genome assembly GCF_029499605.1 of Hyla sarda. Classification (NCBI taxonomy): domain Eukaryota; kingdom Metazoa; phylum Chordata; class Amphibia; order Anura; family Hylidae; genus Hyla; species Hyla sarda. Next base: position 27,053,212 of record NC_079192.1, on the reverse strand, counting down.
CACCATCACAGTCCTATCAGTGCACACTATCACAGTCCTATCAGTGCTCCCCATCACAGTCCTATCAGTGCACACTATCACAGTCCTATCAGTGCACACCATCCCAGTCCTATCAGTGCACACTATCACAGTCCTATCAGTGCTCCCCATCACAGTCCTATCACTGCACACTATCACAGTCCTATCACTGCACACTATCACAGTCTTATAAGTGAATACCATCATAATATAATGCATAATACATAATGTACAAGCTGTAGAAATGTTTAATCACAATTTTTGGCAAAGTTGCATCATTTTTATATCTTTATTGTATGGGCATACAGAGGAGAATAACATTTTTGGGTGAAAGATTTACATAATGCATAATGTGATGCGTTGATTTCCTTGACTTTATGGATTGTCTCTTGTCTCTTCTCAGGTTACTCACAACAAGGAGGCGGTTTTCTCAAAAATTGTCCAAAATGTATAAAATTTCTTAAAGTAGAAGATATGACGATACAGATCTTTGAGCTGCTGGTTCAAAAGGCGACTCCTAAAGAATGCCATACCAACTATATTGAGTAAGAAAGAGGAGTATTTATACATCAGTCCTATGTCCCTTCTATAGGACAGCGCCACCCTGACGTGAAGGTCCACCTTTGGCAGAGGCCAGTGTAATGAAGAAAACTGTGACCTGTAGTGGAATGTGTCCTGCTGCCGTGATTGGCTGAGCCGCGCTCATCCTCTGCTACGGGACACAATTTTCTTAATTAAAGGATCATAGACAAGAAGTACTCCTCACTATGACGGGGGTTTAGACAAGAAGTACTCCTCACTATGATGGGGGTATAGACAAGAAGTACTCCTCACTATGACGGGGGTATAGACAAGAAGTACTCCTCACTATGACGGGGGTATAGACAAGAAGTACTCCTCACTATGACGGGGGTATGGACAAGAAGTACTCCTCACCATGATGGGAGCATAGACAAGAAGTACTCCTCACTATGATGGGGGTATAGACAAGAAGTACTCCTCACTATGATGGGGGTATAAACAAGAAGTACTCCTCACTATGACAGGGGTATAGACAAGAAGTACTCCTCACTATGATGGGGGTATAGACAAGAAGTACTCCTCACTATGACGGGGGTATAGACAAGAAGTACTTCTCACTATGACGGGGGTATAGACAAGAAGTACTCCTCACCATGATGGGGGTATAGACAAGAAGTACTCTTCACTATGATGGGGGTATAGACAAGAAGTACTCACTATGACGGGGGTATAGACAAGAAATACTCCTCACCATGATGGGGGCATAGACAAGAAGTACTCCTCACCATGAAGGGGACATAGACAAGAAGTACTCCTCACCATGATGGGAGCATAGACAAGAAGTACTCCTCATCATGCTGGGGGCATAGACAAGAAGTATTCCTCACCATGATGGGGGCATAGACAAGAAGTACTCCTCACCATGACGGTGGTATAGACAAGAAGTACTCCTCGCTATGATGGGGGTATAGACAAGAAGTACTCCTCACCATGATGGGGACATAGACAAGAAGTACTCCTCACCATGCTGGGGGCATAGACAAGAAGTACTCCTCGCTATGATGGGGGTATAGACAAAAAGTACTCCTCACCATGGTGGGAGCATAGACAAGAAGTACTCCTCACCATGCTGGGGGCATAGACAAGAAATACTCCTCACCATGATGGGGGCATAGACAAGAAGTACTCCTCACCATGATGGGGGCATAGACAAGAAGTACTCCTCACCATGATGGGGGCATAGACAAGAAGTGCTCTTCACTATGATGGGGGTATAGACAAGAAGTACTCACTATGACGGAGGTAAAGACAAGAAGTACTCCTCACTATGATGGGGGCATAGACAAGAAGTACTCCTCACTTTGACGGGGAATAGACAAGAAGTACTCCTCACTATGATGGGGGCATAGACAAGAAGTACTCCTCACCATGATGGGGGCATAGACAAGAAGTACTCCTCACTATGATGGGGGTATAGACAAGAAGTACTCCTCACCATGATGGGGGCATAGACAAGAAGTACTCCTCACCATGATGGGGGCATAGACAAGAAGTACTCCTCACTATGATGGGGGTATAGACAAGAATTACTCCTCACTATGATGGGGGCATAGACAAGAAGTACTCCTCACCATGCTGGGGGCATAGACAAGAAGTACTCCTCACTATGATTGGGGCATAGACAAGAAGTACTCCTCACCATGATGGGGGCATAGACAAGAAGTACTCCTCACTATGATGGGGGAATAGACAAGAAGTACTCCTCACTATGATGGGGGCATAGACAAGAAGTACTCCTCACCATGCTGGGGGCATAGACAAGAAGTACTCCTCACTATGATGGGGGCATAGACAAGAAGTACTCCTCACTATGATGGGGGAATAGACAAGAAGTACTCCTCATTATGATGGGGAATAGACAAGAAGTACTCCTCACTATGATGGGGGAATAGACAAGAAGTACTCCTCACTATGATGGGAGTATAGACAAGAAGTACTTCTCACTATGATGGGGGAATAGACAAGAAGTACTCCTCACTATGATGGGGGTATAGACAAGAAGTACTCCTCACTATGATGGGGGTATAGACAAGAAGTACTCCTCACTATGATGGGGAATAGACAAGAAGTACTCCTCACTATGATGGGGGAATAGACAAGAAGTACTCCTCACTATGATGGGGGAATAGACAAGAAGTACTCCTCACTATGATGGGGGTATAGACAAGAAGTACTCCTCACTATGATGGGGGAATAGACAAGAAGTACTCCTCACTATGATGGGGAATAGACAAGAAGTACTCCTCACTATGATGGGGAATAGACAAGAAGTACTCCTCACTATGATGGGGGAATAGACAAGAAGTACTCCTCACTATGATGGGAGTATAGACAAGAAGTACTTCTCACTATGATGGGGGAATAGACAAGAAGTACTCCTCACTATGATGGGGGTATAGACAAGAAGTACTCCTCACTATGATGGGGGCATAGAGAAGAGACAATCCTCTCCAAAGACAACTGGTCCTTCATGCATTTATGGGGCTGAAGACTAGAGGGGCTCCTAGCCCTGATGGAAGCATAGACAATACTCCTAATCATGAAGGGGGCATAAATAAGAGGGTCTTCTAACTTTGATGGGGCATAGATAAGAGGCGTTCCTAAATTTGATGGGTGGATGGGTGGGGGGAATAAAATGTGCCCCTAACCTTAATAGGGGCTCGGACATAGGTGGAAATTTATCATTGGTTTTACGGGAGGATATACAAGAACTGCTCTTAAAGGGGTTCTCCACCATAAGGTGATTTTAGTACATACCTGGCAGACAGTAATGGACATGCTTAGGAAGGATCTGCGCTTGTCTTGGTGGCTAAATGGCTATGTTGTGAGATTACCATAACACTGTGGCTAGCTTTTTGTGAAATGGTATTTCCTGTTTGAGTTTTCTTCTTTGCCTACAAATCCCAAATCCCATTTCTTCTTTGCCTACAAACCCCACCCGTTGAAGCAGACTAGTGATTTCAGGTCTTGGCCGCATTGTAACCTGGGAAAGGTCATTTTGTATGCTGTTAAAAATAAATATTGGGGTGAAAACCACAGAAGAATTGTGAGAAAACCATCACACACAGGTACAGACACTATATTATGAACTACACTAACTTTACAGCCCCTGTAGCATAGTCAAATAAAAAAATTCTATATTATGAACTACACTAACTTTACAGCCCCTGTAGCATAGTCAAATAAAAAAATTCCTGGAATACCCCTTTAATCTTGGTGGAATCTGGACTAGATGTGATTTGGGTTCTAGTGGAGAAGACTTTCAAAATGTTTTGATCCTTCTGTATCTGCGCCTTAAAGGTTGTCATTTTTTTGATAGGGTGAGTGCCGGTGGCTGAATGTGTCCTGCTGCGCGCACCCTCTGTTACAGGGACACAGTTTTCTGCATTACACCCCCGCCATGATGGGGAGTACCTCATATATAGTTAGGCCCGCTTCTGGTCTATGTCTCCCATAGTAGTACCCCCATAAAGAACACCTCTTGTCTGTTCCCATATCACATTTAGAATATCTGATCCGAGTCCCCATCATGGTGAGAATACCTATTGTCTATGCTTGGATCATAGTGAGTAGCACCTCTTGTCTTCACCCCCCACCCTTCTATACATTGTTTGTATCATCCTGTCTTCTCACTTTCATTACTTTTTGTTTATTTTTAGATTTCAGCTACCAAGAGGAATTATCTGTGGTGACAAAATTAACTCATGGGTAGGAGAGGTCATCAAGTGCATTGACCAAGGTGAGAATCCGAAAC